>NW_015390568.1:39342-42384 GCF_001527695.2 Protobothrops mucrosquamatus | reverse complement strand
AGAGGGGTTTCTTTTTCTTTTTGAAAATGCTATCTAATTTATATCAGTCAAAGGTTTTGGTAAACTTTCCATGCCAGATGCTGTTTACAACCATGAACATGCAAATAAAACATTTGTTCATTCTATTGTTACTTTAATCACACTTTGAAATTTATTGTAATAGTCAAAATACAGGATTGTTTTGCAAGAAATTCTTATGTAAATGGAAGAAAAGCCTTTTGAATTGACTTCCAAATGTTTCTTTGCTGGTGGATCTTAAATTGTCATGAATACTTGCAGCCAATTGTGGAAGGATGTCACAGGTATTTTGAGTATGTGAAGATTTATTCTGCACAGATGTCAGTGCTGCACAAGATTTGAACAGTTTGTGATTAATTTCTTTTCCAATTCATGTGTATATATATATTCAGGGAAAACATGAACAGTTCATAGTGAGGCCTTTGAGATAACAACCAAAGGTTGGGGAATAGAGACAGATGTGGTAGAGAAGGCCAGTATGCACATTCATTCCTACAATGTTTGAAACTGTCACTCCAACAAAATTTTGACCAGAACTCCAATATATTCTTAAGGATTAGACAATGCTGCTAAAAATGTTAAAAACAGATTTATATGGTATAGTAAGATGGTTATTTAAAAGAAAATCAAGAGCTCTAACCTTCCAGTATTCAGACACACGCACCCCAAAAAAGAAACTACTGTAATTGCATTTTCCCCCTTCATGGGGCTGTACTTAAATTTGAGAATACTGTGGAAAAGTTATACATCCTAAAACTCTCGAACACTTTTTATATTTGCGTATGTGTGTGTATATACAACACATATATACAGACAGCATGAACTCATGTTTTACACATCTATTGCCAACAGGAGAGTTTCAACTTTATTGCAGTACCTGTTCATCGAAAGCCTATTTCAGGCATATGTTCAGGAAATGTTCATTCCAAACCAAGTTCTGCAGCTCATACACTATCACTTCCACCAGGTGTAGTCAATATAACTAATTCAAACAGACTCTCCTGATATGCTCTGCATATACTAGACACCAATCTCCTGTAGGTTCTAGTCACAAAGTACATAGCATCCTTCAGTATTGTTGAACTTTAAGAAGCAAAAAATAGCTGGATTTTTTTAAAAGGAGCTATATATACCAGAAATACATAACTCAAACCACCAGTCTTAAATTGAACCCTAATTCTTAACCAGCTCAAAACAGTAAAAATGTAGGGATCTCTACCCATTATATTTAGCTTGAGCTTTAGAAGAGTAATCTATTTTCATGAATCTATGCAGTGGAGTTAACTGCATTTCTATGCAGCAAAGAGGAAGTCCAGTTATACCGTGTGTGTATGATAACTCTTGAAATACCAATAATAGTGCACGTATGATCAGTTAACTTGCTAGACTTATATTTCCTCTCCAAAAAAGTCACTAGCCATAGCTAATTTCCCTGAATCAGCCACTTCATCTTCCAGTTCTTTCTGCACTTCTTTGATCAGTCTCTCTTCATATTCACCAGGAATATCTTGGGTTACAAAGTCCAGAAGCGATAATTCATCTGCTAGTAATTGGTTTTTGTCCTCACTTTGGGTCTTGTTCAACGATGATTCACAAAGAGATTCGCTGCTGTGACTGGAAAAAACAAATTCCAAGTTTCAGCATCAGTTGGACAAATATGTATATGATTAAAAATTACACGTTTCAACGTACCTACATTTAAACAGTCTGACAACATTTACACTGGCTTATGTCCTTTAAATGTTCTTTTTACAGTTCAGACATCAACCTTTTAATCGTGAGTACATGTCAATGAAACCTGAACATGAATTAGCAATTGGACTTGTGTTATGATTTAAAGCACAGAAAGGAAGCAACACAGAGAGCCTGGTTTTTTTTTAATTCTTTCCAGCCTCTTAATAAAAGCTCTGCTTTGGTTCATGTACAGTAGTGGCCAAAATTGTGGATACCTTTTGGGAGAAGTGTATTTTTGAGGTTTGATGGCTAATAACACCGCTTTTTTTTTAGATTAGTACCATAAAATTATATATCAATGGAAAGATAATTTAATCAAGAATGTAATGCAACATAGTTTGTTCAATTATCTGTACTGTATTTTATGAAAAGTTATAGCTAAATAACCAGAAAAGGGAAGCACAACTTGCTTAGGTTGATATCAGGTAGCTTTCCTTCATCTGATTGTAGCCAATGAGCATGAGTGTTTAGAGAGCCAGTCAGGTGTCATCTTGTTTTGGCAATGAGCCAATCAGATCACAGTAGGATTCAGTTATTGATGTCACGTATTGAAGCTGAGAGGAGGACATCTGTCAGTGTGTTATGTGATCACTATCAAACTGGTTGGGGTTTTTTGTGTTCTTTCATTTAGTGAGCTTGTAAAACATAATAAAATTACAGTAACGGTGCAAAGAGTTGACTGGTTGCACAGAAAGAGATGTAAAATAATATTATTAAGAGAAGAAGGCTACAGTTAAAAAAAAGAAATTAGAAGAAAAATTGGTGGAAACTTAACCAAAGGTGGCATTTCTACTGTACACTTTTCCCAAAAGGTTTCCACAATTTTGGCCACTACTGTAACTAAGTGGGGCCTAGCAATATTCTGTGCTTTTCTCTAAAGGATGAATTGGGGGGAGTTCAGATTTTTTAATTCGGCAGCTTTTAGTCTTACATGGCCCACTTCATCCCTGTCTTGACAACCCATATCTGCAAATAATCATCCATCCTGAAAAGCTGAATTGCATGACAATAAGCTACCCAATGAAAACTGCATCCATCAATTATGGTCCTTATTAAATCTCAGTGCAGCAATTCAGAGACTGATCTGTTTACTTCATAGGATAACAGGCAATGGCTCATTTTTAACAAGAAGGAAAGAGAAATCTCCAGTCTCTGCCATACTCTTCTTGACACCTTGTTTTATATTTTATCACATGTTACATACTCCTGATTAGGATCAGCAGAGATTCAGCTGCATTTTCATGATACTTGTTGGCATCAGGATGAGGTAATGTAAGCTATTATGTTGGT
>NW_015390568.1:30609-37332 GCF_001527695.2 Protobothrops mucrosquamatus | reverse complement strand
CTGAATTATTTATATTATTCATGTTACTTAATTTGGACCACTTTTCAAGTTTCAAGCCCTCTCCCCAAACTGGCTTATAAGATGACTCAAAATAAATACTAGTGTTTGTTATTTCCCCTAATAATAAACATTCTATCCAAAATGCTAAACATCAAAAACAGTATTATGAAAGGATAGCTTAAAAGAACATTACACAAAGCCACTCTTTTAAGGATTTCTTAACTATAATAATCCTAAAAAACTTCAGTAATATCTTGCTCCTGAAGCACTGGGAGAACTATGTTTCTAATTTCTTCCATTTTGCATGAAGGAAGATTGTTTGGGTGTATGTGTGTCAGTACTATTATATTATTAAGGCCTTATCATAATTTCTTTATTCCTTATTATATCACTTTTAAGATTACACCGTAACAAGCTATAACTGCAAATTAATGGGAGATATTTTATCCAGCTATTATTAATTTCAGAAAAAGATTTTGAGTTTACTTGAGCTCTGAATACCATGCAGTATTTATGACAAGGAAGCTCAAAGGAAATCTTGCCCTGAAGTGCCATTGACACATACACATACACACATACTTAGCTTCACAACTGCTATGCAACCTTAGATACTGATAATGTTCCTGTTACAAATACATTTATCTGAATCAGAGAATTGGAAGCTGCTCTTTAAACGACTAAATCCAACCCTTGCTCAGTGCGGGAGTCTTTTAAGCTTCTGTTTGAACATTCCAATGAAATAGTATCTACCGCTGTTTGGGTTCCTTTATCAGTTTCCCACTCTTAGAAAGCTTTTTCTAACATTAAACTGGAAAATGCCTCTCTGTGACTTAAAATATAGAATTCTGTATCCCACACTGTGAAATGAGTAAAAATAGACCATAACTTTCATCTACTTGAAGAGGTATTCCCCCTTCAATCATTTGTTCACAAGCTACAGGTATCCTGATCCTTTGATCTTTCTTTGCAGGATTTCGTTTCCAGTTCCCAATCATATTCACTGCAGTTCTCTGAATTCTTGGAATTCCGCTTCAAATGTGGTGCCCAAAAGTGAACCTAGTATTTGAAGTGGAATCTAACCAAAGTAAAATAGAGGGCAAAGATTACTTTCTGTGGGATTCTCTATTTCTATTGGTGCAACCTAAAATTGGATTTGTCACCTTTGCAACTACCTTACTCTGCTGACTAATATTCAGATCTGCAATTAACTACTATTGCAAGATTTTTTTAATATAGGTATCCTCCGTCCTATACTGTATAATTGATTTTTTTAGTTTCCTTAGGAAAACCAAAGTTTCCCTAAAACTAAGTGCAAAAACTAAATTTTGCACTTATATCTGTTAAATTTCAATCAGTTCTTCGTAACACATTGCTCCAATCTATTAGGAACATTTTGAATTCGTCTACAGTATTCACTATCCCATCCAATTCAGTATCATCTGTAAATTTGATAAGCATTTGTATTACCTCTTCATCCAAATCTTAGTAAGCATACTAAAGCATCAAGGATCCAAGGCTGATCTTTACGATACCTATTTTGCTATGTCTGTTCAGTTTGATAATGAGCCACTGGTAAGTACTCAGTGAATACAAATAGTTCTCGACTTACAACTGGTTGCTTAGTGACTGTTTGAAGTTACAATAGACTGCCCAATAGATATTTATCATCTGGTTTCAAAGTTATGGCCACTTTAGATCCCCCCCCCCATTTTTGTTTAAACTTATGACCCAACTGCAGGAATGCTGCAGCCCCCTTATTTCCCCCACCCATCCCACCTGCTCCCAACCTGGCTATTAAGCCATACAAGGGAGCCTAAAGCTAGTTGCCAGAAGCTATCAGCACATGGAAGAGCTAGATTCTATAGGGCTAGGCCTACTTCCCACCCAGCTTAATGGCCATCACCACTTGCAATCATAAAGGACAGGCTCCATTATGGCCTAAGTTGAGAACTACCTGTACAATTTTCAGGTTAGCATCTATCTGCTTAACTGTCCATCCAATCATCCAGTACATGCTTAAATAGCTTGCTAAGTTTCATGACACAGCTGACTCGATGAAATGCTTTACTGAACTTCAGCTATGCCTACAGCTTTCTGACAGTTATTTCAGAAATAAATCTCAAAATTGTGTCAAGATTAATCTAGCAAGGTATGTTATTGACAAATCCATAATGATGACTTCTGGTAATTGCCATCATATTGGCAAGGTGGTTACAGATCAAAATCTTTATTCCTCCTCTAGATTCTTCCCAGATGTCAACGTCAGATTAATTATCGTGTAGTTTGTTGGATCATTCTTTTCCCCTTTTTTGATGATAGAAATAAGATAAGATAATCTTTATATAAATACATACTCTCCTTTGGTTATCTGGCTTTTCATCAGTTCTTCAGGACTTCTCAAAGATAACATATGAATTTTCACTTAGTCTATTAGTTTCTCCAGTAACCTAGTATGCAATTCATGTGGTCCCTGAGAATGGACTTCACTCAGAAGATACACTTCCTAATCATATTTCTTTGAATCTTTCTTCTTTCCTCCTGCCCTTCACATTGTCTTGTGGGAACACAAAGAAAACTGAACCAAAATAAGAATTGACTAGAATCTAGATCTATCTTTCCTTTGTTACTTGTTAGCATTTTGTTTTTCTTGCTGAGCAGCTAGTCTATTGATTCTTTTTCCTTTTATTCTGACAATAGATAAGCCTGTCACAGGTTCAGGATGGTACAAAAATTCAGGCCATACACAGACCAGCTCTAGGTTAAACTTTCTTTCTCCTCTGTTGTTATAGACACGAAGAAGGCTTTTAACTTTCCATTTCCACTTTGAACGAACTAACTTTCTGGGAAACGTTCCAAACTTGCACCTGTTCATCTCTATCTGGGCTATTTCACTCTTGGCTGTTTTCCCGGACTGCATTTCTTACTGAGAAGCTAAGCTTTACTCCTATTCATGAAGGATGGGGAACTTAACCAGGATATCCTCTTGCAGATAGTGTGCCTAATTCCACTGGCTATTTGTATGGAGATAACTAACCTGCTACTTCAGAATGTTTTTGCCCCTGAAATTTTGGACTAAGAGAGTTCTCTTTCCTTCCTGAAGAGTGATGCCTGCCCAACTGCCACCACTGGTGTGAGCCCCCGAGCTAGTACCTATGTATTTTTTTTCTTTTCTCCTCTCTAGCCTTATTCCTTCTCATGTACAATACTACTATAATCAGGGATCTACAACATGGGACTTCTTGGAGCTCTCTATTTCCCTTCAATATCCCTTTCTTTATCACTTGTCAGTGGATGCTCCCAGTTGCTGAGCAGGACTGGAAGGCTGTTGGACTGTACTGGTGGCTGCTTACTTTAGTTGAGCTTCTCTCAACATCAGCAAGTGTGATCCTGGCTGGTCCCAACTGGAGCCTTGTGTAAGCTGAGTCTACTGTGGCCTCAGCTGTTCCCCATTTGGCATACTCAACTGCTGCTGGCAAGGCCATAACTACTCATAATATAAAAGCCTTTTATTTTCATTCGTTCACCTGACTGCCACCCAGTTTATTGGCTGAAATTTCCTCAGATCCAGATCCAGAGTGATTTAACCTTGACCGCAACCTGAGTCCCATGCTATGCAGAGTTCAATTCTCTCTCGCCTTGCCCATGGTTTTAAAGCTAAGCTGTATGCGAATGACGTGAGGGATAAATGGAATCAATGAGTATTGTCTTCCCACAAAGCCTTTTTTAATTATTACAATCTTTTGCTAATCTCTCTGAGTTTTCATATACTGACAGCGGCTCCATTATGCTGGCCTATGTGACCTGCTTTGTGATCTATCCCTCTTTCTGCATTCTTGTTTTCAAGCTTCGCTAAGCTTTTTGAGTAGACACTTCCTTCTTTAGGAATTTCCATCTGCTTTTTTTTTTTTTAGGTCCAAGATTATGTTTGACTATAATCAGTTTCAGCTTGCTTCCTTTCTTCCTGAATCTTTGAAATATCTGCAATTTGTGTTTGGAGGCTATCATCCATGTGTTCACCTTGGCTGGATAGGTTTATAACATTTCCAAATTAATTCATTTAGACTTCTTAGCAAGGATGGATATTCAAACATGCAATATAACTCCTTGGTAAATGACTATCTGTTCAGTGGCCATTAAAAATGATCACAGCACTGAATGAAGGGACTTACGATCCATGTCCAAGTTTACAACTGTTGTAGCATTCACCCCCACCCCATCCCCATTATCACATGATTGCAATTTGAGTGTTTGACAACACTTCATACTTATGATAGGTTGCCGAGAGTCCTGCAATCACGTGGTCACCATTTGCAATCTTCCCTGACAGCTTCATCTGGTAGGCAAGGTTGTAAGCGTCTGCCATCTAACTGGTTCCTGGAGGCTGGATTTTTGGATTTTTGCTTAGATTGTAGGCAGACCTTTTTCAGCCAGCCTCTTTTGAAAGTGAAAGAACTACTTGGCAGAGAGATTCCATCTGCACAAGGCCAAATCAATCTGGAAGGCAACGCTTTTGCTGTCAAATGCGTTGGCTAAAAGGATCCTTCTCTGCACTAAGAGTGTGGGGAGGGGACTCCAGTTCTGGACCAACTAAACTTGGATCCCAAAACTCCAATCCCCATTCAGCTTGCCAGCGCAAGGGGTTCCCTTCTGTGCCAGAGAGAAAGAGCTGCCCTCCTTTGGCAGGCATCTCTTTCACTCCATCCCCTCAATAACCCACATGGTTGCTTAACCACAACTGGGGGAGCTGGGATTGCAGTTGTTAAATGAAGTGGTCATGTGGATATCTTAATGACCGCAACAACTTTCAACCAAAATTCCGGGCTCAATTGTCATCAATAAACAAAGACTACCTGTTGTTGACACAATCTGCTTACCCAGGTTTCTCTTTCTGGGCATCTTCAATGGACTGGAAGGATAGTAAGAAGCTGTCAATATCCTAAACTTTCTCCCAAGAACTCTAGAGCAGCGGTTCTCAACCTATGGGTTGCGACCCCATTTGGGGTCGATCGACCATTTCACGGGGGTCGCCAAGCAAGGCTGTCCGCCATTTTTTTGTCTGCCATTTTTTCCCCTTTTCCAGCGGGTGCCTTACCTCCCTTGGGCTGGGCCAGCTGGTGGTCGGCCTGCTCCGTCTCTGCCGCTTGCCAGCTACGCCTCGGCCGGCGCAGGGGGCGGAGCCACGCATGCGCGGCGCTCCCGGGCAGGGAAAGTCCTCGACTTACGACCGGTTGGGTAGTCCTCGACTTACGACCGGTTTAGTCCTCGACTTACGACCGGTTTAGTCCTCGACTTACGACCAGTTTAGTCCTCGGCTTACGACCGGTTGGGGGTCGCGGCATTAAAAAGGTTGAAAACCACTGCTCTAGAGTAATGTAGCTGTGCCTGTTCTTTGCAGTATCTCTTGTCCTCACATATGTCAGCAGGAAAAAAATAACTGTCACCAGACTGATAAGATTTGAAAAATATTTTATCTATACTTTTATTCTTGCTCTGGCAGACAATAATTTCACAAGCCAGTGGCCCCAAATGCCATACAATTTCTTACAATAGTAAATCACCAGCTATCACAACTCTTGCCTTTATCTTCATGACATAGCTATCCTTTGGAGATTTATGATCCTCCTCTTCTTCTATTGTCTTTTTCTTCCTCCGAACATTTAGTCTATTTCATACGACGGCCTGAAAGCCATTCCTGATTTCCAATAGTGAAGAATAGGCTATATCTCTCACTTCTGCCTGTTACTTTCATTTACTGCACTATGGAGCTCTATTTATCTGCCTTTTTATGGAGGAATGCTTCCATTATACATTTCTGCCGTGGAACTTCTCTTTGAACTGACAAATCCACTTCACATTTTTACAAGTGAAATATTATCTCTCATCGATCCAATTCTTGGACTTTTCTTTCAAGGAAAGCAACAAGCATTATTTGATGCAAATATATTCCAGGTTTTTTTTTCAGGCAGCAAAATATGCTATAAGCAAAATGGAATTTCTGTCCATCTTCTTAAAAACCTTTCTACTGGCTGTATACTGTTCGTTGTTGTCCTTTTCTCAGGTTAAGCACAAATTCTTGATTGTGATAGAATCCCCTTGAATTCCCCCGCTGAATTCCCTAAGCAAATCCACTAGGTCTCTGTTTACTCACTCAATTTCCCTGTAAGGAATCTGCTCTTCGCTGAAAGGAAATCTTAGAAGATCTGCTCATTTGAAACATGATGCTTACTTGTGAAGAATGTTACATTAGACCATCTCTCTTTGATACAAAGCAGTACTTAAATATTAACAACATTTAATATCTTAACAGAAATACAAACACATATGCAGATGCTGTAACTTGTTCTGCTAATTATCTAGAGCAGTGGTGGCGAACCTATGACACGGGTGCCAGAGGCGGCACTCGGAGCCCTCTCTGTGGGCACACATGCCGTTGCCCCAGCCTTGCCTCCCCCCGTGACCCTCTCCTCTCCAGCAGCCCCCCTGAAGGAGATTCGCCCTCGAGCGTGGCCCACACGGAGCAGCGCAGCCAAGGACATGGCAGCCAGGCAGCATAGACAAGACTCTGCCCTCACACCCCATCATGCAGTTGATGCTGCAGTGTGCGGGCAGAGGGTGTGGCCGCCATAGCGCTGCTGGGCTGCCTGGGCAATCTGTGGTGGACCCTGGAGGCGGTGAGTGGTCCTGTGGGCAGGCGGGGCGGGGGATGGGGGGGCAGAGCGGGGG
>NW_015390568.1:17988-30437 GCF_001527695.2 Protobothrops mucrosquamatus | reverse complement strand
CAGCAATGCATGTCAAATCTCAAATAAGTCTGGAGATTTTTAAAGTGCCTGTATTTTTATTGTTTTAGAAGAGAACATGATGAAATTTGCAGTGACACTACAATGTTAGTGCAGTGATACAGAGGCAAAATATTCAAACCGTCATCTGACAGTCTGTTTGTGGAAAAGAGAAAAAATGTTCCTAAAATAATACCCAAAGTATACTCCAATGAATTAATGTAATATGCTATTTTAATTGCTAAACTGATTTAAACATTCACTATAGTACAAGACACCTGTGCAAAATGGAAAGCAAGTTATTTTTGAAGAATTTCAAGCAAACAAGAATAACGACGATGATGATGATGATAATAATAATAATAATAATTAATAATAATAATAATAATAATAATAATAATAGGAAAGGACCTTGGAGGTCATCTAGTCCAACCCCCTGCTCAGGCAGGAAACCCTATACCATTTCAGAGAAATGGCTGTCCAGTCTCTTCTTTAAAACTTCCAGTGTTGGAGCATTCACAGCTTCTGGAGGCAGGTTGTTCCACTGATTAATTGTTCTAACTGTCAGGAAGTTTCTCCTTAGTTCTAGGTTGCTTCTCTCCTTGGTTAGTTTCCATCCGTTGCTTCTGGTCCTGCCTTCAGGTGCTTTGGAGAATAGCTTGACTCCCTCTTTTTTGTGGCAGCCCCTGAGATATTGGAACACTGCTATCATGTCCCCCCATCGTCCTTCTCTTCATTAAACTAGATATACCCAGTTCCAGCAACCGTTCCTTATATGTTTTAGCCTCCAGTCCCCTAATCATCTTTATTGTTCTTCTCTGTACTCTTTCTAGAGTCTCACCATCTTTTTTACATCGTGGTGACCAAAACTGGATGCAGTATTCCAAGTGTGGCCTTACCAAGGCATTGTAAAGTGATATTAATACTTCACGTGATCTTTATCTAAAACATATTTTACATTTTACAGAATTGGGTAATAAAGTGCAAGTATTCAGAAACCATTTTATCCATGCTTTTCCAACTTTAGAAACTGTCTTGTTTATGCACAAAATTGTCAGGTCCTGGAACCTTCAGGTGAGACATTATGCGTAGGCATAATGCAACAAACGTAGCCTGATATTCAATCTTCTAAAATTTAACCCTAACTTATCAACTTATAGATAGAAAAAAGTGGATAAAGATGAAATGCTCACTGCGTGTTGAGGTTTGCAAATGTGACAGTTGTACATCAAATCAGAGAATGCACAGTATTTTCCAATTTCACAGTCTTCATCTATTATGCACTCCTGAGAAAAAGAATAACAAATCTTCAGTAAAAGAAAAGTGTGGTTATTCAGTAAAACTACATGCGACCAAAGATGCATTTTTGCTCCAAAGGCACCTAGGATAGCAGTGTCTCAATACTGCATTACATAACAAGAGTAATAAAACAATCCTGATGCCCCAAAATGAATTATAGACAGTGTTTCTATTCAGCCCATCTGATCCTAATGTTTCAAAAGTGCTTTAGACTATCTCTTTGATGAGTTTTCTCCAAATTACATGCCCCAGACTACAGACCAAATACAAAGAAAGTGCACATTTCTTCCAACATGAAAACAAGAAAAACTGGTCTGTGTATATATGGCTCTCTCTGACTGATTGCCTAACATTGTATTGGACTAATTTATTTAATCATATAAAATCAAACATTCCAATAACACAAAAGAGTCTAACACTTTGGTACACTTTTTTCAATACATACATCAAATAAATAAAAAAATGCAGACAGTCTAACAACTTTTAAACAAACTTTTAAAAAGCTACTTACAACCCATCCTCAAAGTTACAACTACAGCTGCCCCTCACCTGCAGTCATGTGATAGGGAGGCACTAGGCAACTGACTGACATTTACAGTGACCTGTAGTTACATAACTATGTATCAACTTTAAAAATGAGCGTGGCTGCAGCCATTTCCTACTCATTTTCGGTTGACACAGCACGGAGGGAGGGGGGTTTACCAGGTGCTTCGCTAAACTAAACAGATTTTTTCCCATGGGAACCAAGGTCATCGGCTGCTCCCAGAACTGCAGGCTGGGCATTTTGTGAAAAGCCCACCAAGAAGTTGTATTGGGGAACGCAGTAGCATGCATAGCTTTAGGGTAGGATTTCTTAACTTTGTATTGGGGATTGTTACTGTGTATTCAGACTTGGTTTCGTTTTTGACATGCCGATACTTTGTATCAATAAACATGTTCTTTGAGGAACTTGCAAGCCGGAGTTCTGCTTTATTTGTCTCTGTCTGTCGGAACCATGACGCTATGATTTGCAATGCAAAAACTGCCCATTCAGAAAATTGATTTGCTTAATGGCCATGTGATTCACATAACAAGTCCAATCACATGGTGCCTCAACTTTACTATTGCAACAACTTAGACCGAAACTCAAGGCTCAAAAGTTAAGAACTATATGCACATAGCAAATACACTCCACAGTAACTTACTGTACTGAAGAAAATTTTCCCTAATACTGATTTAGTGATTAAACTTCCAAGATATACCAAAAAAGTGAAACAATTTTTGCCTCATAATTTAAATTTGACCAAGAATTTCACTGAGCGATCAAAGTTATTGATTCATAGTTATTGATTTATAGTTGCATAAACTGAAGACTGAACCCTGAAGACAAACCAAGAAATAATGGATTAGCCAGACCCAAGCTGTCTTGGATTTTATTAAACAAAGAGTGAGCCTCTCCACCCATTTCCTGCATCCTTATTATGAACGAAGAAAGGCTGTGCAAATACGTTTACATTTAGCAATCCCTGTGACAAGGTGATATCAGAACTGAAGTCCAACAGTTCTGGATAAAACAAAGCTTTACCCTACTGAAGAGTGGCTTCCCTGTTTGGCTCTCCTTTTAAACTTTTACTCCTAATACCATTAGCCTTATTTAGGCATGTTTGAGTATCTATGGCTTTCCTAGCCACGCTTCCACAAAGTAGTAGTTACTTCCAAAAGCCCTCCTCCCAAAAAGTCTGATTTATATTCCTGATGTTGGTTCGATGGCCAGCATTCATGCTGTCGGTCTCAATAGGTAGCTGTCTTCTGACAGGAAAAAAAGCAATCACGTCTGTTTTAATTCTTTGCAGCAGCTCCTTCTTGTCCAAAAGTCTCCTGCTGATAGCTATTAAGTTTTCCACTCATTCTGCTTGGCCCATCTGAAGACTAAATATTTAATGTGTTTTTCCCTGCCTTTCCTTCTCTGATTTATTTTTTTTAAGGCACTATCTTGAATATTTGAATATGGAATATGGATTGAATATGGAAATATGCTGTGTTTCATGTAAGAATCAAAAGTACTTTAGCTGCAAGACCTTTTAAAGAAAGGTAGGGTTTCAGCAAGTCTCCATGGAAAAATCTACGAACTGTGTAGACAGCATAAGAACTGCATACATGGATAAAAGTCAAATGTGTTCACTAAAAGAAGCAAAAGTAAAGACACCCTCAAATCAAGCTTATCTCCTGAAGGCAGCATCCACAGAAAAGATTCATCACAGCCTTCTTCTAAAAGGTTTCTACAACTTCCCAAATTGGTTAACTCCAATAAAATTCTTGGCATCCTTCACCCAAATGCTAACCACGGCCTATTCCTATTTAGCTTCTAAGATCATCTGAGCTCAGGTAGCAGTTGCCACCTGCTGAGGCAGTATACTTACTACTACCATGTTTTCCCGAAAATAAGCTCCACCCCCCAAAAAAGACCTACCCTGATTTTTGGGGGTGGACCTAATATAAGCCCTACTCCAAAAATAAGCCCTTCTTCAAAAATTAGGACCCCACCCATCCATCCCACCTTGCTACCGCAATGGGGCAGGAGGCTGCGCAGTACATCACGCCGCTGCCATATCACGCTGCTGCCACAATGAAGCGAGGCAGATGGGGTAGAGCTGTCCCATGAGCCCCACACCCGCTTCCTTCAGCCCCCCCCCCCCAGCCAGGCCATTCCTTGCTCAGTGACCTTCCCTTTCATTTCCCTCCCGAGCTGGACTGCCATGCTACGGAGGATGGGTGGGGTAGGCCCGGTTCCCCTCCACCGTTTCAGAGCCAGGGGGAGGGGTTTTTTCTCACGGGAAAAAAATTCTTGCGAGAAGTTGGACGGTCTGACTGAACTATTTTTAGTCCCACAAACTCTGTTTCCCTGCAGCAGGAGAGAAACGCGCCAGAGCTGGAAAGCAGGTTAGTGTTGAAATTTTTTGCTTTCAGGAAGAGAATCAGCAGGAAATGGGTCTGCCATTTTCAGAACGGAGAAGGAAGATGCGGGGTGATGCAGGGCGGCAAGCAAGTGCTCTTCTCTGGTCTGCATCACTGCGCAGAGCCGCTCCATTCCCCGTTCTCCATTCTCTCCAATGGCGGCGAAGGAGGACTGGTGGAAGGAGATGTCGGGGGAGGCTTGTGCCACCCAGTCACGGCACAAGCCACGGGAGAGTTGGCGGAGGAGGCAGCAGCTGCCACTGAGCAGGTGATCTGTTGGTTGAAGCGTGAAGAAAGCCCCTCCAGTGGCGCATAGCAGCAACATAGCCTTTCACCATCACTCCCCCCCTGGCTCCAAAACGGCAGAGGGGGACCGGGCCTACCCCACCCATCCTCCATAGCATGGCAGTCTGGCTTGGGAGGGGAATGAAAGGGAAGGTCACCGGGCAAGGAATGACCTGGCTGGGGGGGGGCTGAAGGAAGCGGCTGTGGGGTGCATGCGGCAGCACCACCCCCTCGCCTCGTTGTGGCAGCAGTGATGCAATATGCCACGTGGCCTCCTGCCACGAGCGGCCGCACAGAAGTGGGCCATCAGCCATGCGGGCTCCTGCTGGATGGGGCTGTTGGTGCCGCCGCCGCAAGGCGAGGCAGGTATCATGAAAATTATAAGACACCCTCTGAAAATAAGTCCTAATGCCTCTTTTGGAGGCAAAATAAGACCAGGCCTTACTTTTGGGGAAACACAGTATTGATCAAATTACAAGTGCAGTTACCGTGGCTTGATCCAACCTGGATGGGTGGATGGACAAAACAAACATGCTAGTCACAATCTAGAAACCAATAAAAAACCTGGTCTCCTTCTATCAACTGTGCTCAATCCAATGCAGTTCCCCAAGTGAGACACAATTATGTTAGTGGTTGTCATCCAGTTGTGAGTTATCCCTTTCAGAAAAGGAAAGCAATGAAAATGATGACTTTTTTAAAAAAGACTTGTCCCAAATGTTTTATCTTCTGGTTAAAAATAAGAAGTTGACTTTTTAGATCCTTGCAATGCTACATTCTCTAAAATATAGATCATGAAGAATATTTCCAAATTTTATGACTTTATCTTTTTTGTTCAACTGCTGGGCTGCATAAACATGTTGCTTATTATGCTGATTATATCTATAGCAGCATGTCGCAGAATCCAGGTGTGGAGAGTGCCTTAGAATGAATAAAAAACTTTTTCCTGTGAAGATACACCAAAAACTTATGTCTGATTAGCTTTGCTAAGTTAGTGACAATAAAGCCAAATGTGGAGTTATTAACAAAGTACTGTTTAACCAATAAGACCAATAAGACCAGAGTTCTTTTCTCTCAACCATTAAACTGAATACATGTTTTTGTTTGGCCCTAACTTCCCTTCTGTATAGGTTAAGTGTCAAAAAAGAGGTTTCCATCTTATTTCTTAGATCAGTAGAAAGGACACCCTCCTTACAAACACTAAAATTTGTAAGACAAGAGTCATAGTAAATAATAACAATAATAATAGTAATAGAGTTGGAAGGGACTTTGGAAGTCTTCTAGTCCAACCCCCTGGTATAGAAGCCCTATACCATTTCAGACAAATGGCTGTCCAGTCTCTTCTTAAAAACTTCCAGTGTTGGAGCATTCACTGCTTCTGGAGGCAGGTTGTTCCACTGATTATTGTTCTCGATGTCAGGAAATTTCTCCTTAGTTCTAGGTTGCTTCTCTCTTTGATTAGTTTCCATCCATTGCTTTTTGTCCTGCCTTCAGGTACTTTGGAGAACAGCTTGACTCCCTCTTCTCATCTAGTAGATGAGATGTTTGTCGTAAAATCCTAAATATCTGGTCCAGTCTAACTCAAAAACATTTTTTAAAAAAATCAACATACCAGTTCTTTCTGCTCAGATGCACAATATGCACACAATAGTCATGGAAAGAGCACTCAGTACGCAAGAATGAATCATAAACAGAATCACTTTGTCTCAGAGAAGAGAAATCCATTCTGTTGAACTGCTCTATGAAACAAAGATGACAGTATCTGCAGGCAATTAATAGCAGATCCTGTAATCAACAAGAATTTGGGGCCCTCAAGAGGTATCCTTCAACAGATATAAAATGGAATCCATGTGATACCAGAGCCTATTTATAACATCTGATCTGAAACCTTTAACTTTAAAATGTAAAGGCTTTTTTTTTCTACACATGCATTACCCATGCAACCCTGTTATTATGATTTACATGCTTTCCTCTGTTAAAAACCTCATTATCACATTCCTAAACTCAACACAAAAATTGAGGTATGGTGATGTGGTGAAAATAATATTGAGAAATAATAATAATAATAATAATAATAATAATAATAATAATAATAATAATAATAATAATAATAATAATAATAATAATAATAATAATAATAATAATAATAATAATAATAAAAAAAAAAGTTGGAAGGGACCTTGGAGGTCATCGAGTCCAACCCCCTGCCCAGGCAGGAACCCTACACCATTTCAGACAAACGGCTGTCCAGTCTCTTCTTAAAAACTTCCAGTGTTGGAGCATTCACCGCTTCTGGAGGCAGGTTGTTCCATTGGTTAATTGTTCTAACTGTCAGGAAGTTTCTCCTTAGTTCTAGGTTGCTTCTCTCCTTGATCAGTTTCCACCCATTGCTTCTCGTCCTGTCTTCAGGCGCCTTGGAGAATAGCTTGACTCCCTCTTCTTTGTGGCAGCCCCTGAGATATTGGAACACTGCTATCATGTCCCCCCTCGTCCTTTTTTATTGAAAACAATATTTAAAGGAAAATTAAGACACATCCTTACAAACCAGGTAGGGCAGAAATGATCCTAAACATGACAACTAAGAAATAAGCCTATTTCAGGAAATATGGATTATGTTTATATAAAAAATGTATAACAGAACTAACTACTTGTAATTATATGGTAAAGAAACACAAAGGAACCAAGTAGAATGTTATTTAACCCTTTATCATACTGAAAGTAATTTAAAAGTTTCCTGTTTGGTAATGAAAGTTAGTGGGCAGACAATGACATGTGCATCATGTCATCAGAGAAATGACATGACTTGTGAACTGCTGTCACATATTAAAAATAAATTATATAACTGGGCCACTTCCACAACAACAGTAACATGCACATGCTACTAATGTGCTATCACTGTGGCTTACACTATGATGATATCAGAATCACTTTCATTACCGCATTTACAGTAATCAGAGGCTAATGGAGTCTGTGGTGCTCTCTGAACTGGGTTGTTTTCTTGCAGACATTTCATTACCTGACTAGGTAACATCTTCAATGCTTCAAGGGAGTGCAATTTAAAATCCTCTAGCAACAGTCAAAGGATGGTACAATCAGCTGTAATTATTTTTCCCATGGCAAGAACTCTGTTTTTTTATTTCTCCTCCATGTGCTATCCATCTTAATTACATTCAACCAAACATGCATCTTTCTAAAAAATACATGAATGTATGGTTTTAATTTGCTGCTTTTAGTTTCTATTGCTTTTGTTTCAACACTGATTTGTTAATTATTTTGACAGTATATTACAGCAGACTTGGCTTCTTGTTAAAGTGAAAACAGCAAGTAATAAAACATTTTAGTGTGATAGCATTATTTTTTCTGGACTACAGCAGCTGCAGTTTTCAAAATTGTTTATACCTGCAGATTTGAAATCAAATTTGAGGTAAGCAGTAAGCAATAAATGCATGGAAACTTTAGTGCTTTTTCCATCAGTTTTAATACCATACATAAGTTAATAGTTCCCAGGAATTCACATACCACTACACTCCTAATGATTTATTGGTGGATATTTACCTATTTATTTGAAAGAAAGATGGGCCTGAGTTAAAGATGAATCTCCCCAAGAAAGGCAGATTAGACTGAAAAAATAATTCTCATAAAATCTAGTACAATTTTCCTATTTTAAATTATTTTAAGAAAAAATAGCATCTCTCAAGTAAATTAAAGCCTAAGGTACATATAATTTAGCTTCTTGGGGAGAAGACTCTCAAGTTATTTCATCAAAACCATTTCTAATAACTTTTCTGGTGACTGATCTTCTCACATGTAATTAAATACGCTTAATTTTTAATAGGCCCTAAAAAGTCTATTCTTGAAAATGATAAAAAGGTGGCAGATGTCCGATTCACCAATTTTATCAGTATATGCAGAAACATAAGATACAACACAAGTTTTCTCAAACATCTCAAAGATAGTTATCTGAACAGTTATCTACTAATTGACACCGAAAGCAAATAAATTCAAGAGAATTCCAAATTAAAAAATAGCATGATTAAATCTATATAAAAACATGTGAATGAAAGTTACACAAGTTATAGATTTAAGGATGGGTGATTATTCTACAACATTTTCTCTGCTTATCACGGAACCCAGAGGAAAGCTTACTGGTTATTTTGTAATCAGAAGCAAGGAGTACAAACCTAATTTCTGATCACGTCTGTGTCTTGCATTAAGTTTTTATATTATTCCATATTGCCTTAAGCAATACTGTTTGCACTAAATATTTCATATCCATACAATCGGAAATTACATTATCAAAGCCACAAGCAAGCTAAAATCAATATTAATTATATTGCAATTTTCCCTCCAGGTATCTTCCATTTGCAAGACCAAACATCCCAATAATTTAGAGAATTTAGTGATAATTACTTTAAAATGCATGACAGTATGCCTGGACAAATGGCCTATCTCAGTGGTGGCGAACCTATGGCACGGGTGCCAGAGGCGGCACTCAGAGCCCTCTCTGTGGGCACGTGCGCCGTCGCCCCAGTCCTAGGCCTTCAGCTGGATTTTATAAAACCTTTTCACTTTAGGCCTCCGCCACCCTGTGCAAAAAAAAAAGTTCAATCAATCAATTTCAACTTCTCGTGGGGAAAAAAAAGATCTTGCAAAGTTGGAATTGATTGATTGAACTTTTTAATCCCACCCAGTCTGCCATTACCCTCGCAGCCATGCCCACCCAATGGGCCACACCCCCAATTGGCCACACCCAGCCAATGGGCCACACCCACCCGGCACCTGACGATGCATAAGTGGGTTTTGGGTTGCAGTTTGGGCACTCGGTCTCTAAAAGGTTCGCCATCACTGGCCTATCTTACAACCACTGACAAATTACAGTCACCAGAGTAGCCTATAAATATAAATAATGTATATTATAATGGACTCAAACAATCCTATGTTTAGTTATGCCATATTGACAACTTTTACTCAAGAAATTTATTGATATGTTGTTTTTCAAAAAAAAAGAATTACTTACATGATTTCTCTTTCTGCCTTCTTGTATTGATGTAATAATAGTCTCAGAGTAGCTAGTAGATCCAGTTTTATTATCCGTTACCTAAGAGAGTAAAACAAGTACACAGCAAAGCAATGATTTTAAATAATGTTCCAGTGCTGTTTTTTTTTTATTTAGCTCTATGAACAGAACTATCACTTTATAATTATTATGAATCAGACACTTTGGAATTGTGTCATGAAACTGGTGGAATTTGAGTTTGGAGCAGAGAAATGGGATTTGACCTTAGTCTTTCACAGAACACCATGCAGTATCTCTAGACGAAGTATTATATATAAAAAATCTGAAGGAATTACATTTTAATGAAGTTACAAACATAACCACTATTTGCAAAAAAAAGAAGAAGACTAATCTGTCATGAAACCGATTTTACTAGAGAGGGATCTGTGGCAATCCAAGACTGTTTTTTACTTTTTTTAATGATGTTAAAAAGGGGTTAATAGATGTGCTGCTTAATGCTGGTCAACCCTTATAGGCGGTGGTCTGTTTCAACTGGAGAGGCTTTTTTAGAGCAGCCTGCAGAATCTGTGAAATATCTCTAATCTATATTTCTAGAGGAAAAATGGCCAAGGTTTAGCTGTGCAACTTTCTGCTATTTTGGGGGGGGGAAAATAAAGCAGGAATCAGTACATTAGGCCTCTGAGGAAAAACATTTCACTTTTATCCTTAGAATTTGTCAAAATGCCCCCAATATCCCCACCACTACCGTTATTAAACCTTTCTCTTATACAGCTTTTGGAGCCATGCCAGCAAGTAAGAAGTACGCAGTCAATTAAAAAATGTTGCCCACAGTTGCTTTAAAAGAGCTTCTAGAGATCTCACCAGAAACTGGAGGGCCAAACCACAAAATTTTATTAGAGTTATGCAATAGTTTAGATTTGAAGCCAAAAAGGTGCTTCAAAGTATATAATAAAATAAGACTCCAAACTCTGCAACTTCTTAAACCAAACGTATCTTTAAAAAACTACAGATGGGTGCTTTCTGAAATTTATACTACCAATGCATCTGGTGAACACTAAGTTAAAGAAAAACAGTGAAGACTATATGAAATACATATACAAATGCATAAATAAAAACATTTCACCTTATCAATTTCTTGATGTCTATGTATAGTTTTATTTCCAACTTTTGTATCTGTGTAGGATTCATTATGGTAATTGGCAGGAAGCTTCTGAAATTCAATTCCCATTATCTTTTTAGAGCCGTCTTCTTCTGCTTCCATCTAGAAAGATTATATTTAAAGTTACAAATACCATGTAAACATTTACATCACTAAATATATATTTCCAGATAGACTCAGCTTTGCAAAGAACAAGTGACTGACTTCATTATCCATGCAAAGTTATTAAATTTATAGAGCAATATACACATACACAAACCTCATTCAAAACTTTACTATTTGTGGTACTGTCTGCCATGTCTGAAACTGCAGAATATTTATTTTCCAATACAGAGAAGTTTATTAAGCAGTTTTGGTGGCAGAGGATATGGAATATCCTTTTGAAAGTGAAAGGTGATCTTTTGGAAAGGAAGAACAAGTTGGCAGCAATAACAAATTTCAAACCAGAAGCAATTTTTTCTTAAGATTCTATTCCTAATTATTTTCTCTGGAGACTGCAATTCTTTCTCCAGTATTCTGAGCTTCTATGCTACATCCATGGTAATTACTAATTAAACTTCAATTTCCTGATGCTATATTACCAATTTAGTAAAATTACAGAGCTATGTTATCCTTATGAATATGAATAGATATAATCAAAAGTTGCTCTCCAGCCTTTATACCAAAAATTAATATGTATGGATTACAAACAAAAATATTCTTTCATGTAGATATTTGAGGTAATATCATATTTATATTATTATTTCAATAATGACCATGATAAAACTAAAAATATTGCAATTTATACTTTTTATCATAGGAGGAAAACACATTCGACGTGGAGTTAAATAAAATGTTCATTCGTGAAAGACAGTAAAGAAAAAAATATAAAAAAACAGGAAGAGTCTAGAATATGTTTCTTTGACAAATGATTACAAAGACTTTTACAATTACTTGTCCTCTCTGCTATCTTATTCAATCTTTGAAAAGGAACAGTTGGCAATGCTTGTTATTTGAGCTCTAGGACAAAATAGTCCACACCTTCTCTTAAATCTTGGGTACCTGCCCTAACCCAAAGAGCAAATAAACATATCGTGTTTGCCTTTAGCAAATACATAGAAAGCCAATCAAGAAAAAAGAGCTGCTTAAAGGTAGTCAGGAGTAACTACTCTTCATCAGAAAAAATCTGATGCTGCTTATTTTGAGCTATCTGAGGCAGGAACACAGCCACATTGGTCACCGCGATGTAAAAAAGATGTTGAGACTCTAGAACAGTGTTTCTCAACCTTGACCATTTTAAGGCATGTGGACTTCAACTCCCAGAATTCCACAGCCAGCATTGCTGGCTGTGGAATTCTGGGAGTTGAAGTCCACATGCCTTAAAATGGTCAAGGTTGAGAAACACTGCTCTAGAAAGAGTACAGAGAAGAGCAACAAAGATGATTAGGGGACTGGAGGCTAAAGCATATAAGGAACGGTTACTGGAATTGGGTATGTCTAGTTTAATGAAGAGAAGGACGAGGGGGGACATGATAGCAGTGTTCCAATATCTCAGGGGCTGCCACAAAGAAGAGGGAGTCAACCTATTTTCCAAAGCGCCTGAAGGCAGGACAAGAAGCAACGGATGGAAACTAATCAAGGAGAGAAGCAACCTAGAACTAAGGAGAAACTTCCTGACAGTTAGAACAATTAACCAGTGGAACAACCTGCCTCCAGAAGTGGTGAATGCTCCAACACTGGAAGTTTTTAAGAAGAGACTGGACAGCCATTTGTCCGAAATGG
>NW_015390568.1:11692-16386 GCF_001527695.2 Protobothrops mucrosquamatus | reverse complement strand
GCCCTCCCCTCCAGGGGATCCCCCCTCCCCTCAGTTGGAGGAGAGAGCGGGTCACCCTGAAGAGGGCAGCCGGGCGATTATCTGATGACGCGATGAGCGAGGAATAGTAGTTAGTCCTAGCCACCCTCATCGCCACTAGGTAGGATCTAACATGTATCCTAACCCGTGTTCGGTCGGATTCGGTTCGGCTGGCCCTCCATCAGCTCTCTAGGCATCTTTTCCGACGTTTCATCTCTCTCAGCTCCTCGGTAAACCAGGGAGCCAATCGAGATCCACGTCGGGTCAGAGGCCGCAAAAGCACGACTCGGTCCAATGCTGCGGCGGCAGTTGTCTCCCAAGCCGCCGCCTGATTTTCCGCCGAGTCGTGGACCAGATCCTCCGGATAAGGCCCAAGCTCCGTCAGGAACCTCTCAGGGTCCATCAGTCGCCTGGGACGGAACCATTATTATTATTATTATTATTATTATTATTATTATTATTATTATTATTATTATTATTATTATTATTATTATTATTATTATTATTATTATTATTATTATTATTATTATTATTATTGGTAACCTAAGGAGTTTACTATCCATCTATAATCTATTACCAAATACTCATCTATAAAGCTCTTCATGGCTTGCCTTCTAGCTATGTCCAAGACCATCTCCTGTAAGGAGAACTGCCCCATCCTATTTGCTCATATTTCCTTTCAAGAGATTAAAAACATGTTTTTTTCACTGTGATCTGCCAGGTATCATTTTGAAATTTTGCAAATAAATAAACAAATTACCACAATTTTTTATTCTCACTGTACTCACAACTAAAAATTTACAATTTAACCAATCACTGAGAAATAAAATTGTTGGGAAGGAAAAACAAAATTATCATAAAATTAAGGATCAAATCTGAATACAAATGGCACACTCCAGGCCAGATCTTATTGGCAACATAGATCATTCTGCCAAATACCAGTCAAACTCTGTTCATAAGAGAACTGTCTCATCTTTCCCTAACTGCAGAGTTAATTTTCAGTTTGGGGGTTATCGCACACCACATTCTTATGACAGGCAATGGGCAAATCATGTTAAGGCTGTTAGGCAGTCAGTTTTCAGTTTCATTTTACAGTTGTCAAACAAAAACTAAGCACAAGGCTGAAAACTGTGAGCAAAATAAGAACCTTGACTAGTACCCACAATTCCGCTTTAATACTTGAATTATCACTTGATCTGTAAGAATCAACACGTTGATTGTGCACTGATACAAAACTATATGAACAGGGCCAGCATAATTAATTAGAGGTATAATTTCCAGGAGTTTAAATCAAACCAATGAAGGAGAATATTTGTAGCTCAGAATTGAAATGAGGGGTCCTGTGGTGCTCTCTGAGCTTGCTTGTTTTCTTGCAAAGGTTTCATTACCCTAACTAGGTAACATCATCAGTGCTAGTGATAAGCACTGATGATATTTACCTAGTTAGGTAATGAAATCTTTGCAAGAAAACAAGCAAGCTCAGAGAGCACCAAGGACCCATTAAATCAAACCATTATGTTCTAATTTATAGTTTAGTGAGGATGTCTGTTATCAATACAGAGATCCCCTTTATTATAAGTCTATCGACATGAAAGAAAGGCTTCGTTCTTGCTGTTGCTGCTTTTCGTAAGATAGAAAGGAAGGTGGGAGAAGAAGATCAATGCAATTCTAGCTTTCTACAGCAATTAAAAATTCTCAACACGTCAATGGAAAGAAAGTACATTGATTCCAGTGACATTTGTCCAAGTAGCACAATGTGCCAGTGACAGAAATCAGAAGCACACCAAGGCTGGCTGTATCCCAGAGAAACACAAGATTGTTTTATAAACAGGCTATGTTTAATCTCTAAAATGAAGCACTGGCACCACCTGTGCCCAGACATGTCTTCTGATAGGAAGCTGTTTTTGCTTCATCCCAGATGCCTGCCTCAGACACTGTTTCCATCTGCAAGTGAGAGGACACTCTGCTCTTAATCAACAACACCCACTGTCCACCAAATCCAAGCCTTGACTCTAGGCCCGGAGACAAACTGCAGGTTCAAGCACAACATAAAGTTGGAAAACAGAATATTAGGGAGAAGAGTTAACTGTGAAAGTACAAAGTACTAGATCTCAGAACAAATGAAACCACAAGTACATTCTTTTCAGCCTGTCAGGAAAGCAAATTCGAAACAGCTGAATCACTTTCAGCTATGTAAATAAAAGCTGGGCTACACCAAGAATATCAAGAATACTGAAGACAGACTTAACAGCTTTTTTGATCAGAATAAATGAGTGTGTCAGGAGAGAGCGAGAGGAATAAATCCATGAACAAATTATTCTTAAAAAAAACCTTTGATTTTACACACCAGAATCTTGTTTTGTCTTGTCTCCATTCCCTAAAAACATGACGCTTTTCAAAATCATGAAAATATTTTCCCCCAGAGTGTGGCCAAGGGGAGGGCAGGGAAAAAGAAAATGGATAACAGATACAAATCTGCTTTGAGATTCAGGATCATCAGAACAAATACTTCTTTTCAGAAGCCCAGACATAAACAGTCACGCTGATTAGCAGATAGATAATTCACAATGAAGAATGAACAAACAAACAAACCAGGGAAGCAACAGGGAAGAGGAGGGAAGCATAGATCATGACACTCAAAAACAGAAGAGAATGGGTTTCCTACCTAAGTATCATAAACAGTGCACAAATTAATAGGGGTTGACATGTCCAAGGGAGATATTCAGCAACATCCCCTCTAGCTGATTTCTAGAGAAATAAATAATAGAATAACAGAGTTGGAAGGGACCTTGGAGGTCTTCTAGTCCAACCCCCTGCTCAAGCAGGAGACCGTATACCATTTCAGACAAATGGTTGTCCAATCTCTTCTTAAAAACCTCCAGTATTGGAGAAACCACAACTTCTGGAGGCAGGTTGTTCCACTGATTAATTGTTCTGTCAGGAAATTTCTCCTTAGTTCTAGGTTGGTGCTCGCCTTGATTAGTTTCCATCTATTGCTTCTTGTTCTGCCTTCAGAATAGGTTGGCCCCTTCTTCTCTATGGCATTCCAATTAGATATTGGAATACTGTTATCGTAATATCCATGGCTATTCTATTTAGGCTACAATACTGTCTGGAACCAGTATGAATGTGCCAGGCAATCTCTATGTGATCTTCACTATCTCCCAGTCTGGTTTCAATCCCAAGGCAAGGTGCTGGTTTTAACCTATAAAGCCTTACTTTAAGGCAGAGGTCCCCAACCTTTTGGGCACCAGGGACCGGTTCCATGGAGAGATTTTTTTCCGCGGACAGAGGGGTGTGTGGTTTTGTGTGCTGCCTGCATCCCGCGGATGGGGCTTTGCTTATTTGTGCGGCCCGGTTGCTGGCATGCTGTGGCCTGGACCAGGGGTTGGGGACCCCTGCTTTAAGGGGGTCCACGGACCGGGGGTTGGGGACCCCTGCTTTAAGGAATACCATTCCAAGCAGGTTACGCCCTAGAACTCTCTCTTTTCAGTGTCAGGCAAAGGAACATTTAGTTTTTCAGGCTTTCGAATAATGTTTTAGTGCTGTGTGACATTTTAACTTCCTCAATTTATGTGTCACTGTTGTTTTTTTTACTTTTGACATCTAGAAACCATACAGATAGATCCATGAAGATCTATCCCTAATCTGTTCTTTCAAATCTCTCAATGGTGCATTCATTGCCCTTGTAACTGAGTTCAGCCATCTTGCTGCTGGTTGAGCTCCTCATCTCTTTCCCAGCATTAGAGCCTTACTATCTTACTGATGTTTTTACTCTGCTTAGTTATTATTTTATTATTTTCACTACTTTTCTTTTATATGTTTAATATAATATTTTAGTATATATTTGCAGTTATTTTTAACATATTTGAATTGTTGGAGTTTATCCAAAATCACATCAAAGGGAGGGGGGGGCTTGGTTTGTTTTTAAATGAGAAGTGGCATACAGAAGTTTCAAATAAATACGAAAACCCAGAAAACCGAGTAATGACTTCTATCATGAGAAATTATTTTGCTGCAGTTGTACCATATTTTTGAGATTCAAGAAAATGGCTTAATTATTTGGACCAATTACATAAAACATTATCGCATAAGAACAATTGGTTAGCAGGTTGTTGAACTAATACAAAAATTACTAAAAAAAAAAAAGTTTAATTGAATTCCATGGGAAATGTAGGCTGCTATGAATTTTGTAAAACAGTAACATCTAAACCATACTGAAGCCAGACCTAGGTCTCTTCCAAGCTCTTGTTTCAGCTTATGACTCAACTATTATTTTCTTAGCAGCTAGGCTCCAATAATTAATTCCAAGGTATAGAAGAGTGGGAGGATGTGGTACCCTGCCGTTTGGACTGAATACCTTGCAAGCTGTTGCCCAAGCATCTCAGCCCAGATAGAATTTTCTTGGCTGCCTAAGAGGTTGGCATGAGCACCTGACAGGAGCAGCTTAAGGACACAATGAGCTAAGCCCCCCTCCTTCCCCCTCTCTGCCCCATGAAGATGAATAATACAAGTCTAGCATTCAGAAGTAAAAAAAGCAAGCATTTAAAAAGACATAATTAGACAACAACTAGAAACTTAACTATTTTATAAAGTGTCTATTTAACAGGATTTACTTCTTCAAAGAGTGTTTGGTATGCAGCTTATTTTTCTGAGCTTGACTAGTGTGAAAAGGA
>NW_015390568.1:5785-8346 GCF_001527695.2 Protobothrops mucrosquamatus | reverse complement strand
CCAGCCTAGAAGAAACCGGTCTTTTAGCCCTCCGACCAGCTCCTGGATCTGGAAAACGCGCGCTTAGCTCCTCCTAGGCCCGCCTCGCCGGTCTGCAGCCGGTCTGCCTGGTGCGCCTGAGCGAGGGATGCGTTGGCACCTCCGCGCCTCCTCCTCTTCGCCGACTGGCTGGGCCACCCGCCCTCGGGAGGGGACGAGGGGGGGGGCGAGGAAAGAGCCTTTGGGGAGGCTCGTGCCAAAGCTGAAAAAAGCAGCAGCAGCAGCAGTAGCAGCTCCCGGGCGCATTCGCGACTATTGGCTGCCCGGGTAAAGACCTACGTACTAAGCCCCGGGAGGTGGACGGGATTAGGGGGAACTGCTGGTGAAGAAGGAAAGAGCCAATGAGCAGCCCCTCTCTAAGCACCCCCCCCGCCCGCCACTTTAATTAACTGCCTGGTGTTGTTGTCTTTGCGGGACTGCACCCCAAAAGGACCGAAAGTGATGAGTTGCGAGGACTTGGACGGACTTGCGAGGTTGTTCCACACACACACACACACACCCATTGCGATAAACCACGTTTCCTTTGCGTGGTATAAAATGAGATTGCTTAGATTAGAAGACAGGAAGGGCGGGAGAGGACTCGCTTTCTTGTACGGGGAAAAAAACACACACATTGATTTTAATGAGGTTTACTTTTGAACGAGTTCGGTTAAGACTGCCGCTTTCTCAAAGAGGAGCTGGAAAGTGATCCGACTCTGGAACAAGCGTGGTCCTGCTTTTTTCAAAGGGATGTAGACTTAAAGTAACGTTTGATCAGTTCTACACTTAAAGGCAGAGTTTTCTTTGTAAGCCGAGGCACGCTGAATCTTATGGCAGAATACATTTATTAGCGTTTTTTTCTTTGCCACAGGCTAATGAGCAACCTAGAGGCGATGCCAAGAATTGTGGTCCAACTTATTTAATGGACACCAGGTTGAGGAAAGCTATGAATAAGGGACTAATATAAATTTACAATAGTTTGCATTGTGCATATAGGCACGCACCCATAAACTCACACCCTACCTAATGGCTTTTGTCTTGGAGAAAATTGGAACCCCTCTTCTGTTTGCACAACATGTCAAGAGAATAACAAACAACATTTATGGAGCTCAGTTACGCTTCGGACTTTATTAAATTGGAAACGGAAACTGAAATGAAAAAAATTGGTTCTGTGTGTTTTGAAAAAAATCGCATTTTTCATTGTTTCATTGTTTCAGTCCAATCATGGGAGTTTTCCCACCAGGTCTTTGTTTTATCTATTAAATAAGATTGTTGTATTTAAGAGCTCAAACTCATCTTGTTCATTTTCTTTACGCTGAGCATTAATGCATAGACTATGAACATTTTGCACCAAACTTTCTGTAATCTGTATCTTCCAAGTGACCCCAAAGAATTAATTTCCACATTTTTAATCACTCTAGTCCACGGATGTCAAACTCACCGCGTCACGTGACGTGTCGCGACATATCGTGACTTTTTTCACATTGCCGGAGCTGGAGTGGGTGCGGCCTCCGCATGATGCAACCAGCCCGCGGGCCGGCAGTTTGACACCCCTACTCTAGCCAGTTGCAAAATCAGCTGAAATTCCTGAAGGAGATTTTTGTTCCACTTTTTTTCCTCTCAGCTAGGCCTAAATTCAGAATTGTGAGCCACTTACATACTGAGAAGAAATATTAAACTTCTCTTGGAATAATTATCTGGCTGCCAAACCATGGAAACCTGGCAGCTGGAATATGGTCATAGGAAATTGTGACTCTTTTCATGTTGATTTTTTTTTAGATATGGAAGAAATTTGATGATAGCCAAGTCTGAACCATTCAAAATATAGAAGCAATAATTTTATGGATCCAAAATTTTTATAGACAAAATTCCAATTGTAATACACTGATTTTTACTATTAGGAATGCCTGTTGTACATTTTGATATGCACAAGTTATTTTGCACATCACAAGAGCATTTTGATCTACAGATTATTCTCTCCTTAATTATTTTCGTTTATTTATATCCCACCTTTATTATATTGATAAACAACTCAAGGTTACAAGCATACCAATACTCCTTCCTCCTATTTTCTCCACAACAACCCTGTGAGGTGGGTTTGGCTGAGAGAGAGTGACTGGCCCAAGATCGCCCAGCCAGTTTTCATGCCTATGACAGGACTAAAACTCCCAGTCTCCCAGTTTCTTGCAGCTTGCCTGGAGCCTTAACCACTAGACCAGGGGTAGGCAACCGTGGCTCTTTTATGACTCGTGGACTTCAACTCCCAGAATTCCTGAGCGGCTCAGGAATTCTGGGAGTTGAAGTCCACGAGTCATAAAAGAGTCACGGTTGCCTACCCCTGCACTAAACCAAACTGACTCTCGTCCCCTTGGCATTCTGTGGGACAAGTAGCTAAGATAAGCACTTGTAATGCCCAGTGCTAACGAATAATGGAATAAGATAAAGAGATACCTCAGTATCAACAGTCACAGTGTACCTCATAAAAATCACAATCAATTTTAATTTATCATTGGCATTAGAGAAAAATGGAAAGAAATGGTTTC
>NW_015390568.1:0-2854 GCF_001527695.2 Protobothrops mucrosquamatus | reverse complement strand
CTTGCATCACGGCATCTTGTACATCATTTATAATCAAAGAGAAAGGCATTTTCAATAAATCCCAAGCAATAACCAAAAAGAAAAAACAAAAAAAATTACTTTCTCACATTTTCTTTCTTTTTTCCCTCAGTTCCGGAGCCATTTTAAAACCATTCTTCAAATTTCTTTAAGTATCATCAAAAAGAGTAACAATATTAATGTCACCAATCAGTAAGCATCATAAATTCATTGTGTTTAAAACTTTCCAGAACCGGGAAGCAACAATGTATCTTTAGCCTGTTGATAGCCAGACGAGAGTAAAAGTGAAAAGCGAAAGTGATCCAGAGAAACGGCAGATCCGCAGCCATTTTCTCTCACTTTAAATCCTCAGTAAATAAAGAAGATGTTGATAATTTTCAAAGTTAAAGTCCCAATAAGTCCATTACAATTCCAGTCTCCTGTTCAGTTCTGTCTGCTTATAATTTTAAATCAAATACCTTCGATCGCAGAGGTGGGAGCTGCATCTGGCTTCGCTCCACAAGCAAGGAGCGAAGGCGTCTTGGGGCACGGAGATTGTCCAGACTCCGGGCGAGCTAGCATCTTTCACCCCGGATTAAGACAAAACCGGGGCGAAAGGAAGCTCTAACCCTATCCGGACTCACTCACCTCCCCCTCTTTGCCCGAGGGACGAGGTTCCTAGCCGAGAGACAGCTGGCAGACGCTGTCTCTTCAAGCTTTGACACGCTCCCGGACGGGCGGCTAAAAAAGCCGCCATGCGATGCCAGCTGTCACCACCGGAAGTGCGAAGGTGCTTCTGACACAAATAAAGAAAAAAAATATTTAAAAAATTGTATTCTAACAATACAGAGTTTTTATATATTATTATACTTTATATATTACACTCTTATTTTCTCTTTCATTTTTCTCTTTATTTTTTAATCTATTTTAGTAATTAGCTTATATTAATGTGCAGGTTTTTTTACTAGCTTTTGTTAAACTGGTTGAATTGTATTTACAAGTTTGGTTAACCCGTTTTTGTTCTACTTTTACCTGTACCTCTACAAAAATTTATAAAATTATACTGAAAACACTTTACTATTTGCTACCCATGTAACTCTGTATTTCTTTTTTCTTGATATATCATAACCTCTCATACCACAGTGCTGCTGTGACATTTATTTATTTAGAAAATTTATATTGCTGCCTACTCACACATGGTGACTCAAGGTGGCTTACACGGATATAAAAACACCATATAAAAGAAGTAATAATAATAATAAAATAATAATCCCCAACCCCACAAACCCAGCAACAACATACACTCATACCACCATTTAATGGGTTCCATTCCACTCTGGGTTCCGCAGGCCCGGTGGCAGGCCTTCCGAAAGAGTATCGGAGTGGGGGCCAGTTTAATTTCTGGAGGGATGATGCTCCAGAGGGAGGGAGCCACCACAGAGAAGGCCCTTCTTTTGGGTTCCGCCAGATGTGTCTCCTTAGGGGACAGGACACGCAACATTCATTGCCTCCCCACTCCAGTGGGTCGGGTAGATGTGACTGGCAAGAGATGGTCCCTCAGATAACCTGGTCCCAAGCCATGAAAGACGTTAAAGGTGACAACCAGCACCTTGAATTCCACCTGGAACCAAATCGGCAACCAATGCAGTTCCTGCAGGAGGGGTGATACACGTGCACACCGAAGTCTGCACAAAACCATGCAGGCTGCTGCATTTTGCACCAACTGGAGCTTCCAGATACTCTTCAGGGGCAGCCCTATGTAGAGCACATTGCTGTTATCCTTTTAAGAGTATAAGTAGTATGTGTACAGTTCATACCCTTAAAAGTCTTCTAGTTTTTCTTGAAAAGATAACAAGCTTCAAAAGTAATACAGTATTGTATTTTATATTGTCTTCTGTTTTTTTTTTATTTAGTCCTCCGTTACTGACTAGAGTCATTGCTTTGGGATGGGCAACTGTATAATTGCAATGAATGAATGCATGAATGCAAATACATTCCACGCACAAACAACTAGGTTAGAATAATCTATGCTCTAACTAAAAGTTGCATGGTTTGGATGTTTTGATCTATATATGAAACAATGCAGGACTACAATGTGGTTCTGGACAGAAACATTTTTGGAGAAGATAAAGAGTAAGGAACGATCAATATTCTTTGGTAATTGTGTGCACAGGCCTTAAGTGTGGCAACTGAGTGGACACAACAGAAAACAAACATGAGAGAATTGGGAAGGCCAGCTGTGCTGCGGTGTCGTACAGTGTCAGTGGAAAGATGAACACAAGAAAGCAGGAGAAGTTCAGGAGGCAGGTGAGTTGATGGGACATGCCATGCTGGGAACCTCTGGTAAAGAGGGAGGTACCACAGGCTGGTTAATTGGCAGAGAGAGGGAGGACATTGGGAAGGTTCAGAAAGGGTGGCATATGCTGCAGTTGGACTTGGGCAACTGAGGGGAGAGAGGGAAGAAAGATGCAGTAGATCCGGGAGGAACAAGTCATGGGACATGCTGCACTGGGACTTGGGTGTCAGAATGGAGCAGAGAAGGGAAGGCAGAGAATGTGTTGAGAAATGGGGTTGGCATGCAGGCAGGCCAAAGGGATTGTGGGATTTATTTATTTAGCGAATGGTATATGAGGCCAAGGAAGCTACAATATTGTGCACGCAGTAGAAGTCCTGGCAGCCAACAGTTATTAATCTGTTTGTTGCACCGGTGCACCACAAGAGGGCAAACTAGCTTCACACCAGTTGGGCTGCAGCATTCTCAGAAGGAACTCATCTGGGACTTCCTTCCATGCTCCTCTGCCGATCGCGTCCAGGCAGATTCAGCACTGGTTCCAACTCCCTGCACAGAATGCAGCCA
>NW_015390567.1:111686-121707 GCF_001527695.2 Protobothrops mucrosquamatus | reverse complement strand
GAAGAAGAAGAAGAAGAAGAAGAAGAAGAAGAAGAAGAAGAAGAAGAAGAAGAAGAAGAAGAAGAAGAAGAAGAAGAAGAAGAAGAAGAAGAAGAAGAAGAAGAAGAAGAAGAAGAAGAAGAAGAAGAAGAAGAAGAAGAAGAAGAAGAAGAAGAAGAAGAAGAAGAAGAAGAAGAAGAAGAAGAAGAAGAAGAATAGTAAAACAAAAACAGACAAGCACCTGCAACATAACACCCCGGACTTAACAATTGTCGATAAGAAAGACAAAAAAGTCTGGATAGTGGACGTGGCAGTGCCTGGAGACAGCAGAATAGACGAGAAAGAACTGGAGAAGATAATAAAATACAAAGACCTATAAATAGGAATAGAAAGACTGTGGCAAAAGCAAGCAAGGGTGGTACCAATAGTAATAGGTGCCTTGGGTGCCATCCCAAAACAACTGGAGCATCACTTGAACACCATTGGCATTGACAAATTCGTCATCAGTCAATTGCAAAAGGCGGCCTTACTAGGAACAGCTTCCATCCTGCAACGAGATCTGTAATACCATCAAACATCCACATCTGCCTATCCCAGGTCCTTGGTAAGGACTCGATAGGTAGACAAAATGCCAAATCCAGTCTGAACATCTGGCTGACTGTGCGATGATCCATAACAACAACAACAACAATAACAACAACAATAACAATAGAGTTGGAAGGGACCTTGGAGGATTTCTAATCCAACCCCCTGCTCAGGCAGGAAACCCTATATCATTTCAGACAAATGGGTGTCCAGTCTCTTCTTAAAAACTTCCAGTTTTGTAGCATTCCCAACATCTGGAGGCAGGTTGTGATGACTAAAAGGGTTTCCCCCCCCCTCTCTCTGCCTACAAGAGGAAAGTTTTTTGATTGTACAAAGAAATGTACTTTTTGAACTATGGATAAAAATTGCTATGTGCAATGATTTAATACGGAGTGTAGCCCACCTTCGGACCCCCCCTAGTTCCACACTGCAACACATTTATACAATTAACAAAAAAAAGACACGTGATCTGTCAAGCAAACACACAATTAATTTCTTCATTTTTCTTTTATAAAAGAAGCGAGAATTTGAATAAGTGGTACAAAATGTTTCTGTATAGATACACCATTGTACTGGCAGAAATAAGAATTAACTTTCATGATCGGCCTTCCACTGAGTATCACAGGAAGGAATTTGCTGCACCCCAATTTTGGGTAAAAGGAAATATAGATTGTTCAGATCTTCTGCCTTTCTCAGCCTTGGGGCAAAACAAAGAAAGTGGCTATGTAACAGAATAACAGAATTGGAAGGGACCTATACTAATCAAAACTTAACCAAATATATTCACACAGAAACAGACATAAACACACATACAGAGAGAGAGGGGGGGAGAAAGAGAGGGAGGGAGAGAGAGAGGGAGGGAGAGAGAGAGAGAAAGAGAGAGAGAAAAAGAGAGAGGGAGAAAGAGGGAGAGAGGGAGGGAGAGAGAAAAAGAGAGAGGGAGGGAGAAAGATAGAGAGGGAGGGAGAGAGAGAGAAAGAGGAAGAGAGAGAGAGGGAGGGAGAGAGGGAGGGAGGGAGAGAGAGAAAAAAAGAGAGAGGGAGGGAAGGAGGGAGAGAGAGAGAGAAAAAGAGAGAGGGAGGGAGGGAGAGAGGGAGAGAGAGAGAGAAAAGAGAGAGAGAGAGAGAGAGACAGAGAGAGAGAGAGAGAAAGGAGAGAGGGGGGGAATGAAAAAATGCAGTTTGTTCAATCCAAATTTGTTAAAGAGTCCAGAGATTCCGCACTAAAATATTTTTATTAAATTAATAAATATTATTAAAATAATTAGATTAAAAAGGCAAATCATTTAAAATATTATACTTTGGACAGAAAAAAAGCATCCTTCTAACATTTCTTTTGTGATCATTTATTTCTGAGGGATTATAAAAGCAAGCCATAGCTATTAATTTTGACTTCCTGGCATATAATATATATTCAATAATATACAATCTTCGAACTCCGGGAGGAATATAAATCAGTTGTTTATTGGTAAAAAAATTTAAAAACATATTATATATATATATATAATCAATTTTATCTTGGAAAAAGGCTTCTCCACTTATTAGCTGAATCAATCAATATCTTCCATTCCCTTTTGCACACTAAAGTTCTGGTATTTCCCTAAAGTACACAGGGGTAATGTTTATTCTCTTAGCTGCGATCCAGATTACATCAAAAGTTCAGAATTCAGCGGAGACATTTTGCTTCAGATTTGTCAGTTTATTTGGCAGGTTCCAAATGGCAAATTTAATTACAAAAATATCTGCAGTGGCAGATTTTCCGTGCACCGCTAATAGCATAACGCAGCTCTGAAGGGTTTGTTTTGCTTCAGTGAAGCTGAAGCATCTAAAACACCTTCTCAAAGTTGCTTCACAAGGGATCTTTCCGTGCCACTGAGTTGAATACCCAGCCCTGAGTTGGCAGAAAACAGCAAACATGGAATTGACTTTCTGAGTAGCCAGTCTTTACTCCGCCTTTATTCTCACTCATTGTCTCTCCTTGATTTTCTTCCGGGGTGATAAACCTAAGTAGCACTGATGATGTTACCTAGTTGGGTAATGAGATGTCTACAAGAAAGCCACTAAGCTCAGAGAGCATCAAGGACCCCACAGTCTTCCTCTTCCTCCCGCTCCTCCTCCACTCTGCAAAACTCATTCCCTTCTAGATGATGTTACTTAGATGGTTATTGAGATGTCTGCAAGAAAGCCACCAAGCTCAGACAGCACACCCAAAGAAATCCCTATTAATGCTATGTCTGGGGCAAAGTGGGGAATCAGAATCAGAATAGAACTGGAAGGGACCTTGGAGGTCTTCTAGTCTAGCCCCCTGATCAAGTAGGAGACTCTATATCATTTCAGACAAGTGACTGTACAGGCTCTTTTTAAAAACCTCCAGTGATGGAGCATCCACAACATCTGATGGCAAGCTGTTCCACTGGTTAATTGTCCTCACTGTTAGGAAGTTTCTCCTTAATTCCAGGTTGCTTCTCTCCTTGATTAGTTTCCATCCATTGTTTCTGGTCCTGCCTTCAGGGGCTTTGGAAAATAATTTGACCCCCTCTTCTTTGCGGCAGCCCCTTAAATACTGGAATACTGCTATCATGCCTCCCCTAGTCCTTCTTTTCTCTAGACTGGCCATTCCCAATTCCTGCAACCGTTCTTCATATCTTTTAGTCTCCAAGCCTTTAATCATCTTAGTTGCTCTTCTTTGCAACTAACCAACCCAACTAACCCAAATAGCAAAGTTGAAGAATCTATATACTGTTCTCTTTTACCAATCTTTCGCATCTCCTATTTAATAGCTGGAAGAAGTTTCCAGTTAGACCCTGGAAATGTTGGAATGGGACAAAACTCAACAGAGTTGAATTGTAGGACAACGTAGCATACCTGAACAAAGGCCACCATCACCACCAAGCTTCTCAGACTGATTTGTGGATGAGGTAAATTAACTCTACGCTTACTTAGAGCAACAAAGATGATAAAGGGTCTGGACGCTAAATCGTATGATGAACAATTGATGGAGTTAGGTATGTTTAGCCTATCAGGATCGCCAACATGATCGCCAGCATCCGATAACGGATATGGCAGAAGAAGAAGAAGAAGAAGAAGAAGAAGAAGAAGAAGAAGAAGAAGAAGAAGAAGAAGAAGAAGAAGAAGAAGAAGAAGAAGAAGAAGAAGAAGAAGAAGAAGAAGAAGAAGAAGAAGAAGAAGAAGAAGAAGAAGAAGAAGAAGAAGAAGAAGAAGAAGAAGAAGAAGAACCTATCAAAGAGAAGGCTTAAGAGGGACATGATAGCAGTATTCCAATATTTGAGGGGCTGCCACAAAGAAGAGGGGGTCAACTTATTTTCCAAAGCACCAGAAGGCAGGGCAAGAAACAATGGATGAAAACTAATCAAGGAGAGAAGCAACCTGGAACTAAGGAGAAACCTCCTAACAATGAGAACAATTAACCAGTGGAACAGCTTGCCTTCAGACCTTGTGGGTGCTCCATCACTGGAGGTTTTTAAGAAGAGAGTGTCTGAAATTGTATAGGGTCTCCTGCTTAAGCAGGGGGTTGGACTAGAAGACCTCCAAGCTCCCTTCCAGCACTATTCTGATTGAAGTAAGAAGGAATTAGATAGACCCATTTTTATTTTTATTTGGTCCAGCGGAATTAAAAAAAAAATGATGTCTTTGACATAATGTATGTTGAGTCTATGCATGTTTTTCATTCATGAATTCTGGAGATTAAAGGGTCAAAAGAAGATAGGCTGGGATTGACTGATAAAAAGAAGGACATTTTGGGTGGTAGGTGTCCAGGAGTTTGGGAGGGAGTTAAGAACTGTCTTCTCCAAAATAATCTTTCTTGAATATCAGTGCTTTCCTTCAAATGCCAGGCCTGCAAAAACTGTGAATTATCTTTTCTCGAGTATGTAGGATTAAGTCTGAGAATTTAAATAGGTTCAGAGAAAGGTTAGAAATACAATTAAGAGATGCAGAGATGAGCCTGATATCAAAGCGACAAACCCAGTGGAGGTCTTCAAAAGGTAGAGTAGCTACTATCTTCTTCGGTAAAATTCTTTGGGTTAATCCTGCCCTTAAGAGACAAGAAGCCTACAGCTTTTCTTCACTACCTGTTCCTTGTCTCCTGATGGGTTTTTGAGTCCCTGAGTCCCTGTGAACAGATGGAGATCTATGAAGCATCTGTTTCACACATGGAATCCCTGTAAATTATTTAAGTAGTTAATGTAAGAATATTTAATTGGGTAGGCTTCCTTGTGACAATCAAGGAAAACTCTGATTTAAAACAGGATGAGTTTTTTGCTTTTATCTTTGCTTCTCTCGTTTTTTTTTATAGCCTTTATTGAAACATGTTGTAATCTCAACTTCTAGCATCGCCTGTATGTTGGTGTTTGTAAATGTCTCCGACAGTACTTCAGGCTCTGAATCAATTGGGATCAGCTGGGATGGATTCATAGCAACAGGCCAACTTCATTAATCAAGTGAATTAGATTAGTTTGCTTTGTCGAACAGATCCAGCATCTTCAAATAAATTTGAACTCTTTTGCATACTATCTCACGGTTACCAAACTGGTCCGTGTGGAAATCTAATTTTGATACCTCCCTCAAATCATTCAATTGAACTGGATTGATTTTTCCAGATGAATTTATTCATTGGAATTGGAGCATATCAATTTTGCAGCTCTTTTTCAATGCTTGAATGGAACTGAATCCTGCACAGGGTGAGAATCAGCTCTGCTAGTTCATATTATTTTAACCCAAACTATACATTGGACTCTTGCTAAAAAAAAAAAAAAAGTAACAACGTAGGGAGAAATTGGTAGTAAATTAAAACGATAACAAAACGTTATTGGGTTAAACCCCTGTTGAATAATCTCTGGTTATCCACAAGTGAATCACATAGCAAACACTTCTTATCAGAAATATTGGAATGAAGCTTATTTATTTATTTATTTATTTATTTATTTATTTATTTATTTATTTAGTTAGTTAGTTAGTTAGTTAGTTAGTTAGTTAGTTAGTTAGTTAGTCAAACAAAAATTACAAATTTGAACAAACAATTATGATAGAGATAGATAGATAGAGAGATAGAGAGAGAGAGAGAGAGAGAGAGAGAGAGATACATAGATACATAGATAGTGTGGGAAGCCCCCCCCCGAGAAAGAAATAGTTTTGGGAATATTAAAAGGCAGAATATTATAATTCTCCAAAGGATCTTAAAGGCAGAAACCCCCCACCCCCAAGTTTTTCTGCCCCGAACAGAAACCAGGTCTCAGAAACGCAGACGTGATAATCTTGTCAGAAAGATTGGAGTCAGGAAGCTGACAGAATTAGAAAGACAAAGATCTCTAGAATCAACAATCCCTCACACCAAAAAAATCCAACACTCATCAGCCACAGCCACAGAGAAGCAGGATATGACCTTTGGACATAATAGGATTAATCCCACCACCTTCAGAATACCAGAAAGGCACACTCAGACTCAGGTCAAAGTTCATGCCACAGGAACAACTCCAAACAAAAGCCCAAGAAGATATAAAAACCCACCACTCTCTTCTACATGTGGTCAGTTTTCCCAGAGCCCTCTTTCTATCTGGCTCTCCTCTTCAATAAACTGCAACCTTCTTTCTAAAGCAGTCTCCATTTTGATTATTCCCGGCTTAGACTGGACCCTGATGAAGATTTTTCTTCCAACAATAGATAGATCTAGATAGAGTTCTTCTTACTAGGTATTAACCATAAAATTCTTTATGAGGTCTATCATCAATTAAGCACTAACTTCTCCAGAAAGTTTCCCCATAAATGTCCTTAAGAAATCTCATCTACCAAGAAAAGCAGAAAACCCCTACAGAAGGTTGGGCTACAGAACTCCTGATTTAACTGTTTAACAGGGAAAACTCCCTACCTCTATTTGAAAAAGTCCTAAGTTCAACTATGAGACAATATTAGCCATTATTTATCAGAAAGTTTCACAATTGCCTTGGCCAACATAAAATGATATCTCCATTTGAACTAATTGCACGACTACCATATTTCCTAGAATGGGGCATTTAAGAAGAGCTGAGATAATTGTTTTCCACAATAATCTCTTAAGACCTCTCTAAAAGGTTAATATTTGAGGATTTCCACAGTAGCAATTTTCAGCCTAAGCCATTGCTGTGGCAATATATTACGAATGCAGACAAGCCATCTATCACTAAAATGGTGGCTGGCTGTCACTATTAATCATTGGTGTGGAAATTCTTACTTAAAACCATAACACGGCGGAAAAAAAAGATGATAGTATGGGACATTAAAAAGGAAATAGGACAAAACGTTCACCCGAACTGATTTAAACAAATGCCAGAATGAAGAAATACACCTTAAATTAGGATTGAAAGATCACTGGATTTAGCACAAAACGAAACTGAACTGGGAAGGAATTTCACAATTGGGGAACTTGTGCTGGAAATTACCTCTCTCCCATTTTTGCGCATATTTTCAGGAACGTATTTTAAAGATAGAAAAGAATAACAGAGTTGGAAGGAACCTTGGAGGTTAATAATAATAATAATAATAATAATAATAATAATAATAATAATAATAATAATAATAATAATAATAATAATAACAACAACAACAACAACAACAAAATACAAAGACCTACAAATAGAAATAGAAAGACTGTGGCAAAAGCAAGCAAGGGTAGCACCAATAGTTATAGATGCCTTAGGTGCAATCCCAAAACAACTGGAGCACCACTTGAACACCATCGGCATTGACAAATTCGCCATTAGTCAATTGCAAAAGGCGGCCTTACTAGGAACTGCTTCCATCCTGCGACAATATCTGTAATACCATCAAACATCCACATCTGCCTATCCCAGGTCCTTGGGAAGGACTCGATAGGTAGACAAAATGCCAAATCCAGTCTGAACATCTGGCTGACTGTGCGATGATCCATAACAACAACAACAACAACAACAACAACAACAACAACAACAATAATAATAATAATAATAATAATAATAAAATTGGAAGGGACCTTGGAGATCATCGAGTCCAACCCCCTGCTCAGGCAGGAGACAAACGGCTGTCCAGTCTCTTCTTTAAAACCTCCAGTGTTGGAGCTCCCACAACTTCTGGAGGCAGGTTGTTCCACTGGTTAATTGTTCTGTCAGGAAGTTTCTCCTTAGTTCTAGGTTGCTTCTCTCCTTGGTTAGTTTCCACCTATTACTTCTTGTTATGCTTTCAGGTGCTTTAGAATAGAGGTCTCTAACTAAGCTTCCAAACTGGTGCACACACACGCACACGCACACAAACAGGGTCACGCACACCAGCAGGGCATTAGCGGCCCCGTTTGCGCATGCAGCATGCGCTGGCGCAGTGCGCATGCGTGAATGGGGGGAGTGCACACGTACGCGTGCACCCACCGGACAGCCATTTCTGTGGCCCACTGGCTAAGAGGCCACAGCCTGGTAGTGGGCCACGGCCCATAGGTTGCGGACCCCTGCTTTAGAGAATAGGTTGACCCCGTCTTCTTTGTGGCATTGTGTGGTCTCCACAGCTTTGTGCAGATCTAGGTGTGCACATGTGTTACCTCTCCTGCAGGAGCTGCATTGGTTGCTAATTTGCTTCCAAGTGCAATTCAAGGTGCTGGTTGTCACCTTTAAAGCACTTCATGGCTTGGGACCAGTTTATCTAAAGGACCGTCTTTTCTTGGTAACCTCTATTGCACCCACCAGGGGGGAAGACAAGGGGATACTGTCCCCTAAGGAGGTGCATCTGGTGGGACCCAGAAGAAGGGCCTTCTTCTTAAAGAAAAAAGAAAAGAAAATCATCATCATCATCATCATCATCACCATCATTATCAAGCTGGAAGGAACATTGGAGGTCATCTAGTCCAACCCCCTGCTCAGGCAGGAAACCCTATACCATTTCAGACAAATGGCTGTCCAGTCTCTTCTTAAAAACTTCCAGTGTTGGCGCATTCACCGCTTCTGGAGGCAGGTTGCTCCACTGGTTAATTGTTCTCACTGTCAGGAAGTTTCTCCTTAGTTCTAGGTTGCTTCTCTCCTTGATCAGTTTCCATCCGTTGCTTCTTATCCTGCCTTCAGGCACCTTGGAAAATAGCTTGACTCCCTCTTCTTTGTGGCAGCCCCTGAGATATTGGAACACTGTTATCATGTCCCCCCTCGTCCTTCTTTTCATTAAACTAGACATACCCAATTCCCGCAACCGTTCTTTATATGTTTTAGCCTCCAGTCCCCTCATCATCTTTGTTGCTCTTCTCTGTACTCTTTCTAGAGTCTCAGCATCTTTTTTACATCGTGGTGACCAAAACTGGATGCAGGATTCCAAGTGTGGCCTCACCAAGGCATTGTAAAGTGAAGAAAAGAAAAGGAAAGGAAAGGAAAGGAAAGGAAAGAAAAGAAAAGGAAATGAAAGGAAAGGAAAGGAAAGGAAAGGAAAGGAAAGGAAAAGACGTCAATCTGATCAACTTGGGGGAAAGTAAAAGATCATGATGCATCAACCAAAAGTATGGTATCAATCTTCTTGGAATAAGTCCTAGAAAAGAAACCATAAAATATATAACGTGTATATTAAAACCCGTTTCAATTATAAATGAAGTTTTTCTCTTGGTTGTCAAATATCTTAGAATGCCTCAGGGCAGTGAGGAAGGATGGTGGAGTGATTGACAGACTCCATGCTGGCTCTATTTGTCCCTTGTTGATAGTTACCAGCAGAAGCGATATTTAACATGAAGATCTCCTTCTAAAAATGTCCAAGTCATTTTCTATCAAACGAACAGCAACCAAAAGACATACAGTAATAATATGACCGGTCAAGGAAAAGGCTATTTTGATGACATCTGGGCTCCTAGTGGTGCTTTGCAGAATCATGATGGACGTCAATCCAGATTCTAATCAGTGAAGTGTTCTGACTTTGGTCCCAACCATTTGGGAAAGAGGTGTGCAAGGCTTTGGATTCCAAAATGTTCTGGAGGGTTGAACATCTCTAAATGATGAACGGTTGCAGGAATTGGGTATGTCTAGCCCAGGGGTAGGCAACCTTGGCTCTTTTATGACTCGTGGACTTCAATTTTCAGAATTCCTGAGTCAGCCATGCTGAGGGGAAAGGAAGAGGTTTCCAAGCTGAGCCATGCTGGCTCAGGAATTCTGGGAGTTGAAGTCCACGAGTCATAAAAGAGCCAAGGTTGCCTAACCCTGATCTAAACTCTAGTCTAATGAAGAGAAGGACTGGGGAAGACATGATAGTAGTGTTCCAATATCTCAGAGGCTGCCCCAAAGAAGAGGGAGTCAAGCTATTCTCCAAAGCGCCTGAGGGCAGGACAAGAAATAACAGCTGGACGATTACCAAGGAGAAACCCAGCCTAGAGTTAAAGAGAAATTTCCTGACAGTGAGAACAATTAATCAGTGGAAAGGCTTCCCTCCAGAAGTTTTGGTCCTCCATCCTTGGAGGTATTCAAGAAGAAACC
>NW_015390567.1:102782-111228 GCF_001527695.2 Protobothrops mucrosquamatus | reverse complement strand
AGGAAGGAAGGAAGGAAGGAAGGAAGGAAGGAAGGAAGGAAGGAAGGAAGGAAGGAGAATTATGGAGGGAGGAAGGAAGGGAGGAAGGAAGGAGAATTATGGAGGGAGGGAGGGAGGAGAATTATGGAGGGAGGGAGGAGAATTATGGAGGAAAGAAAGAAAAAAAGAAAGAAAGAAAGAGAAAGAAAGAAAGAAAGAAAGAAAGAAAGAAAGAAAGAAAGAAAGAAAGAAAGAAAGAAAGAAAGAAAGCTTTCTGTCTCCACATTGAAGTCAGTTGGGGAGTGGGGGAGAGAATAAAATGTGAAATTCCAGCTGGGCCCAGCCTGTTGCAGCTTGTAAAAAAAAAAAAAATACTCATCCTAGCTTGTTGGAAGAGGGAGGTTGGCTTGTATTTCTTCCTACCCACTTCTTTGAATACCCCAATGCTGTGCGTTGCCAGCTGCTGCTTTCTACTGCTGACAAACCGACTCCAGAAAGGCAGCTTTTAATATTTGACTCTTATTTGTGGGGGGTTCCCGAAAAAGAAAAGGAAAGGAAGGAAGAAAGGAACACACAAATAAGAAGCGGTGCAGCAGGCAATTAATGTTTTGCACACCATCCGACTGTCTGAACCCAACATATTTCCATCAATTGCTGCCTCTTTGTGTTCGCTGTTCTTTCTTTAACCACCCCAAGCTGTGCCCCCTCGCACACTCTTTTTATTGTGCCATCACAGTAGTTAAATGGTATTTATTATGAGGGGCCCTCCTATGGGACAAGCCACCTAATGAGTCAGTACTTTCCTCTGAGAAGTTCTTTGGAAGGTGGAAATAATAAATGGAGCAAATGGGAGGAAGGCGCCCCATAAGGGGGGGGGGGAACATTCTCTGTGCAACCTCTCAAAGACTCTAGCTGAGCGGTGTGTAATTTATAGGCAATTTACATGAAAGTTAAATAGACACCCACCAGGGCAGCTATTAAAGTTAAACTTTTGTTTAACTTTACTGCATTAAGGGTTGTGGGTCATGAGAACGACTGGATGTGGTGCAGCCTTTGCTCCCTTGGTGTGGCATTTAAAATTCTCCACTGCTCTCCGTCTGCTGGGCACCCCGGTTTCTTGACTTCTTTCTGATAGATGCAACTAGTTGTAACTCAGGGTTGAGCTGTCGGGGTCCCCTGGTGCTCTACGAGCTTGGTAGTTTTCTTGCAGATGTTTCATGACCCAACTAGGTAACATCATCAGTGCACTTGTCTAAGGCAGGGGTAGGCAACTTTGGTTCTTTTATGACTCATGGACTTCAACTCCCAGAATTCCTGAGCCACTATGGCTCAGCTTGGAAACTCTCCCTTTCCCCTCAGCATGGCTGGCTTCCAAGCTAAGTCGTGCTGGCTCAGGAATTCTGGGAGTTGAAGTCCACGTGTCATAAAAGAGCCAAGGTTGCCTACCCCTGGTCTGTGGAGATTCTCAATCATTCAGGTCAAAGGTGTTTTTCGAAGGCAACTGGACTTTCTTGTTTTTTATTTTTTTTTCTCTTGAAAATGTTTCGCTTCTCATCCAAGAAGCTTCTTCAGTTCTGACTGAATGGTGGGGAATAGAAGGATTTATATTTTGTGCAGTCAGCTGGTCATTAGCACTCAGATGACTATGAATATAAATCCTCAGAGGGCACCAAGGACCCCAGAGTTGAACCTGGGCTACAAATGTTGTTTTCTGTCAGAAAGAAGTAAAGAAAATGGAATGTCCAGCAAATGGAAGGCAGTGCAGAATTCCAGCAGTTGCTTTCTGAAAAGCACTTTGGGGACATGTGTATTTAATAATAATAATAATAATAATAATAATAATAATAATAATAATAATAATAATAATAATAATAATAATAATAATAATAATAATAATAATAATAATAATAATAATAATAATAATAATAATAATAATAATAATNAAAGAAAGAAAGAAAGAAAGAAAGAAAGAAAGAAAGAAAGAAAGAAAGAAAGAAAGAAAGAAAGAAAGCTTTCTGTCTCCACATTGAAGTCAGTTGGGGAGTGGGGGAGAGAATAAAATGTGAAATTCCAGCTGGGCCCAGCCTGTTGCAGCTTGTAAAAAAAAAAAAAAATTACTCATCCTAGCTTGTTGGAAGAGGGAGGTTGGCTTGTATTTCTTCCTACCCACTTCTTTGAATACCCCAATGCTGTGCGTTGCCAGCTGCTGCTTTCTACTGCTGACAAACCGACTCCAGAAAGGCAGCTTTTAATATTTGACTCTTATTTGTGGGGGGTTCCCGAAAAAGAAAAGGAAAGGAAGGAAGGAAGGAAGGAACACACAAATAAGAAGCGGTGCAGCAGGCAATTAATGTTTTGCACACCATCCGACTGTCTGAACCCAACATATTTCCATCAATTGCTGCCTCTTTGTGTTCGCTGTTCTTTCTTTAACCACCCCAAGCTGTCCCCCCTCACACACTCTTTTTATTGTGCCATCACAGGAGTTAAATGGTATTTATTATGGGGGGCCCTCCTATGGGACAAGCCACCTAATGAGTCAGTACTTTCCTCTGAGAAGTTCTTTGGAAGGTGGAAATAATAAATGGAGCAAACGGGAGGAAGCCGCCCCATAGGGGGGGGGGAACATTCTGTGTGCAACCTCTCAAAGACTCTAGCTGAGCGGTGTGTAATTTATAGGCAATTTACATGAAAGTTAAATAGACACCCACCAGGGCAGCTATTAAAGTTAAACTTTTGTTTAACTTTACTGCATTAAGGGTTGTGGGTCATGAGAACGACTGGATGTGGTGCAGCCTTTGCTCCCTTGGTGTGGCATTTAAAATTCTCCACTGCTCTCCGTCTGCTGGGCACCCCGGTTTCTTGACTTCTTTCTGATAGATGCAACTAGTTGTAACTCAGGGTTGAGCTGTCGGGGTCCCCTGGTGCTCTACGAGCTTGGTAGTTTTCTTGCAGATGTTTCATGACCCAACTAGGTAACATCATCAGTGCATTTGTCTATGGCAGGGGTAGGCAACCTTGGCTCTTTTATGACTCGTGGACTTCAACTCCCAGAATTCCTGAGCCACTATGGCTCAGCTTGGAAACTCTCCCTTTCCCCTCAGCATGGCTGGCTCAGGAATTCTGGGAGTTGAAGTCCACGAGTCAGAAAGCGGCCTAGGCTTAGGCCAGAGGTAGGCAACCTTGGCTCTTTTATGACTCGTGGACTTCAACTCCCAGAATTCCTGAGCCAGCCATGCTGAGGGGAAAGGGAGAGGTTTCCAAGCTGAGCCATGCTGGCTCAGGAATTCTGGGAGTTGAAGTCCACGAGTCATAAAAGAGCCAAGGTTGGCTACCCCTGGTCTGTGGAGATTCTCAATCATTCAGGTTAAAGGTGTTTTTCAAAGGCAACTGGACTTTCTTGTTTTTTATTTTTTTTCTCTTGAAAATGTTTCGCTTCTCATCCAAGAAGTTTCTTCAATTCTAACTGAATTGGTGGGGAACAGAAGGATTTCTTGGGTTTTTTTCCCCTTGAAAACATTTCACTTCTCATCCAAGAAGCTTCTTCGGTTCTGACTGAATGGTGGGGAATAGAAGGATTTATATTTTGTGCAGTCAGCTGGTCATTAGCACTCAGATGACTAAGAATATAAATCCTCAGAGGGCACCAAGGACCCCAGAGTTGAACCTGGGCTACAAATGTTGTTTTCTGTCAGAAAGAAGTAAAGAAAATGGAATGTCCAGCAAATGGAAGGCAGTGCAGAATTCCAGCAGTTGCTTTCTGAAAAGCACTTTGGGGACATGTGTATATAATAATAATAATAATAATAATAATAATAATAATAATAATAATAATAATAATAATAATAATAATAATAATAATAATAATAATAATGATGATGATGATGATGATGATGATGATGATGATGATGATGATGATGATGATGATGATGTCAAAATTGAGAAAACAGCAACAGACAGTAAGTGCCGCCTATGCAAAGAAGCTGAAGAAACAGTGGACCACCTGGTAAGCTGCTGCAAGAAGATCACACAGACTGACTACAAGCAGTAGCATGACAAAGTAACAACAATAGTGCATTGGAAGATCTGCAAGAAATATCATTTGCCTGTAAGCAAAAACTGGTGGGATCATAAAATAGAGAAAATCATAGAAAATGATAAAGTTAAACTGCTCCGGAACTTCAGAATTCAAACACACAAGCACTTGCAACATAATACCCGGGACGTAACAATTGTTGATAAGAAAGACCAAAAAGTCTGGATAGTGGACGTGGCAGTGCCTGGAGACAGCAGAATAGACGAGAAAGAACTGGAGAAGATAACAAAATACAAAGACCTACAAATAGAAATAGAAAGACTGTGGCAAAAGCAAGCAAGGGTAGTACCAATAGTAATAGGAGCCTTGGGTGCAATCCCAAAACAACTGGAGCACCACTTGAACACCATCGGCATTGACAAATTCACTATTAGTCAATTGCAAAAGGCGGCCTTACTAGGAACTGCTTCCATCCTGCGACGATATCTGTAATACCATCAAACATCCTCATCTGCCTATCCCAGGTCCTGGGTAAGGACTCGATAGGTAGACAAAATGCCAAATCCAGTCTGAACATCTTGCTGACTGTGCGATGATCCATAATAATAATAATAATAATAATAATAATAAAGTTGGAAGGAACCTTGGAGGTCATCAAGTTCAACCCCCTGCTCAGGCAGGAAACCCTATACCATTTCAGACAAATGGCTGCCCAGTCTCTTCTTAAAAACTTCCAGTGTTGGAGCATTCACTGCTTCTGAAGGCAGGTGGTTCCACTGGTTAATTGTTCTAACTGTCAGGAAGTTTCTCCTTAGTTCTAGGTTGCTTCTCTCCTTGCTTAGTTTCCATCCGTTGCTTCTTGTCCTACCTTCAGGCGCTTTGGAGAATAGCTTGGTAATGAATTTGGTAATGAAACATCTGTAAAATAACCACCAAGTTCAGAAAGCACCCAGGACCCCATATTTACTTTTTTCCCAATCAAGGAGAATATTTGTACCTTTGTAGCACTGGCACTGATGAGGTGACCGATGAGAAGACAATCCTATGTTGCTTTTGTGTTTGAGCCAAAAAGGTCAAGCTACAATTAAATCTATAATCAATACATTTTTTTGCAGAAGCGGGCTTCATTATGGACCCTCTATAACTGCGCTGAGATCTTTGTGATTGTTGTTTTGTGTTTTTTTTTCCTGTGCACAAATCTTGCTTACAGTTGTTTAAAACTCAAGCATGTCACCGTGCTTTGTTTTCCTAGAACAAAATGAAATTATTCCCTGGTTGGTTTGAATTCTGTGGTTGCAATGTGGGAGAACAAGCTGCACACCCCGGAGAGTACCAACAGCATTCTCTCCGCAAAGTCCTTTGAAATGCAAAAAAAATAATAATAGATGGATAAAACTGAAAGGAGGCTGATCTCTTGATGGGAACGTTGCGCGTGGAACAATAAAACCGGCGTGTCAACCTCTTGAAGTTTTCTGCTGGGAAATTGCAAAGCATGTGCCGTTCCTGTAAAAGATGTCAGTATCTTGACTAAAAAAATAATAATAATCCATACGATCGTTAACAAAAAAGTATATATTTTAAAGGCAGCCCTCAGCTTACCACCACAACTGAGCCCCCCATTTCCACTGTTAAGGGAGTTTTGACCCATTTTACGACTTTTCTTGTTACTGTTCTTAAATGAAAAACTGCAGCTGGCGACTATAAAATACGAAGAACGGCTGTAGGACTTGGGTTTGACTAGTCTAAAGAAAAGAAGAATCAAGGGTGATATGATAGCAGTGTCCCAGTATTTGAGGGGCTGCCACAAAGAAGAGGGGGTCATGTTATTCTCCAAAGCACCAGAGGGAAGGACGAGAAACAATGGTTGGAAACTGATCAAAGAGAGAAGCAACCTGGAATTAAGGAGAAAGTTCCTAACAGGGAGGACAATTAACTGGTGGAACAGCTTGCCTCCAGAAATCGTGGGCGCTCCATCACTGGAGGTTTTTAAGAAGAGGCTGGACAGTCATTTGTCTGAGATGGTATAGGTTCTTCTGCTTGATCAGAGGGATGGACTAGAAGACCTCCAAGGTCCCTTCCAGCTCTATTCTATTCTACTAACATGGTTGTTAAGTGAGTTTGGTTTCCCTGTTGACTTTGCTCGTCAGAAGGTTTACAAAAGCTGATCACGTGTCCCCGGGACACTGCAAACGTCATAAATATGAACCAGTTGGCAAATGGGCGAATTTTGATCATGTGACCACGGGGATGCTGCAACAGTTGCCAGTGTGAAAAACAGTCAGATGTCACTTTTTACAGTGCCGTTGTAACTTTGAATGGTCACTAAAAGAATGGTTGTAAGTCAAGCCACACCTGTAACTCTGTGTTGCTAACAAGTAGTTCTCCAGATCGTCCCAAATGTGCTTTTTTTCTGGAGGCAACTGGACTTTCTTGTTTTTTTCTTTGAAGACGTTTCGCTTCTCATCCCAGAAGCTTTTTCAGCTCTGACTGGATGGTGGGGAATGGAAGGATTTATACTCCTTGCAGACTGCTGGTCATTTGCATCCTTTTAGAGAGTCGTTGAGGCCACTTGGAGCCTTGTCTGTGTCCTCAGGGTCACCTGAGTAGTGCAAATGGGTATGGAAACTTCTTGGAACTGCTGAAAGGACTGTGTTGTTGAGTTGTACTTTCTGCACCAAGGACCCCACAGTCATTGTCATCCTCCTCCTTCTCCTCTTCCTCCTCCTTCTCCTCTTCTTCCTCCTCCTCCTTCTCCCACCACAAACCCCCCTCCTTTCTAGCACTGATGATGTTACTAGTTGGGTCATGAAATGTCTTCAAGAAAACCACCAAGCTCAGAGAGCACCAAGCATGAAACAGTCCTCCTCCTCCCCCTCCCTCTCCTCCTCCCACAAACCCCCCTCCCTTCTAGCACTGATGATGTTACCTAGTTGGGTAATGAAACATCTGCAAGAAAACAAGCAAGCTCACAGAGCACCAAGGATCCCACAGTCCTCCTCCTCCTCCTCCTCCCACATCCCATTCTCTTCTAGCACTGATGATGTTACCTAGTTGGGTAATGAAACGTCTGCAAGAAAACAAGCCAGCTCAGAGAGCACCAAGGACCCTTCATTTCAACCCTGAGCTACCAGGATGTAGTCTAAGAGCTTCCATGTTTAAGCTTCTGTCTGAGATCACACCAATGATGGAAAAGTTATGATGACAGCTTATTTCTACTCCTGTGTCTCACTTACAGCCTGTCTGTCCCTGGCTTTGATAACACTTCAATGCTATTTCCTCTGGAACTTGACTGCTGTGGAGATAGTTGTCTGCCTTGAACTCTGGGTTAGACCTTGACAATTGCCTAATGATTCTGCAATGAACATCTTTTATGAAATGGATCGTGGATGATTTTATTCCTGTATGAACCCTTTATGACAAGTTATCCTTCAAGGGTTACAGTTGACTGCAATTTCTCCATTTTGGCTTCAGACAAGTCTTAGAAGGTCAATGTAGGACACATATTTTGGGGGGAAAATTAAACCATCAGCCTGTTGGAAGGTGAGAAGACTATACTGTAGAACTGTCAAAACTCTTAGCTTTGACCCTCATGTGGTTCTGCATGAATATTGTTTTCCTGGTAGACTGACAGAATCCCGACTCTTTTCTAAATTGACGAGAACTGTTGAAAATTGGCATATTTTGGTCCATTGTGATTGATGGGCCTGGGTTAAATATGTAGGCAGTTGGAACAAGGTGGAAAATTCAACACTATTAAATATTATCTTTGATCAGAGACTAAGACTTTGTGCATGGCTATTGCTTGAATATTATGGTCTAGTTTAAGGCTGGTGGTATATTTTTGCTTGCTGAAAACATTACCCCTGGATCTCCTTTGTGTGAGATCATTTTCACCTCACACACACACACACACACACACACAGAGAGACCCATATATTCAATCTGTAACTATTCCATTGGACTTCCTATGTATATGAACATACAGTATATACAGAACCATACGTTTAAGAAGCAGCTAGATGCAAGTATTTCCTCTCAAAATATGTCTGTGTGAGAGAGAACATCTGTATTTATGGGTTAGATAGCTGCACTTTTTAGAATAATTGAGAAGTGGAAAAGCTAATTAATATGATGGAAAGAGAAGGATGGAAGGACATGTGGGAAGAATCCAGAGAAAGAAATATTTGGGGGAATATTAAAAAGGCAGAATATATTTCCCCAAAGGAATAACGGAGAAGATCTTTCAAAAGACAGAAACCAGCCCCAGACCCTCTCCCCCAAGCAGAAACTAGGCAGAGGGCAGCTTTTAGAAATGCAGATGTTAATAATCCATTCAGGAAGGTTGGAGCCAGGAAGCTATTAGGGCAGCGGTTCTCAACCTATGGGTCACGACCCCATTTGGGGTCGATCGACCATTTCACGGGGGTCACT
>NW_015390567.1:85282-97782 GCF_001527695.2 Protobothrops mucrosquamatus | reverse complement strand
ATAATAATAATAATAATAATAATAATAATAATAATAATAATAATAATAATAATAATAATAATAATAATAATAATAATAATTTAATTTGTACCCCGCCCTTCTCCTCACCGGACTCAGGGCGGCTAACAGCCTTGTAAAACCACAATACAATAAATATCCATTAAAACCAAATTAAAAGAACCAGAATGACAGAATAACGGAGTTGGAAGGGACCTTGGAGATCATCTAGTTCACCCCCCTCCTCAAACAGGACACCCTATACCTATGGAGATTCTCAATCATCCAGGTCATGGTTGTCCCAAAGTTGCTTTTTTTGAGAGGCAACTGGACTTTCTTTATTTTTCGTTGAAGATGTTTTGCTTCTCATCCAAGAAGCTTCTTCAATTCTATACCACTTCAGACAAGTGGCTGTCCAGTCTCTTCTACAAAACTTCCAGCAATGGAGCACCCACAATTTCTAAATTAACCAGTTCCGGTTAATTGTTCTCACTGTCTCCTAAGTTGCTTCTCTCCTCAATTAGTTTCCATCCATTGTTTCTCATCTTGCCTAATAATAATAATAATAATAATAATAATAATAATAATAATAATAATAATGATGATGATGATGATGATGATGATGATGATGATGATGATGATGATGATAAAGTTGGAAGGGACATTGGAGGTCATCTAGTCCAATCCCCTGCTCAGGCAGGAAACCCTATACCATTTCGGACAAATGGCTGTCCAGTCTCTTCTTAAAAACTTCCAGTGTTGGAGCATTCACAGCTTCTGGAGGCAGGCTGTTCCACTGGTTAATTGTTCTAACTGTCAGGAAGTTTCTCCTTAGTTCTAGGTTGCTTCTCTCTTTGGTGCTTTGGAAAAGAGGTTGACCCCCTCTTCTTCTTTCTGGCAGCCCCTCAAATATTGGAACACAACTACCATGTCACCCCTAGTCCTTCTTTTTACCAGATATTCAGATATTTTCTCTCTCCACCTATCTTCCAATTCGCTTCCTTTTTTATTTATTCGCCCAAGAGGAAAGAGCGAAAACACCCAAAAAGGTCTATCAAGTTAGAAGTGACAACATCCATCCATCATCAGCAGAATGGCCATGGAAGCAGTTGGTGCCAACTGACAGGGCTTGTTTATTCTGCTGGCTAACTATCCGAACTGAACTTTTATTGAGTTGGTGTTTGTTTTTTTTTAATGAAATCCTGCAAAACAATTCCCCCTCCGATCTTGATGCACCCTGTGACTTACGAGGCCGATAAAAAACCTTGGGGATTTACGGTGCTCTACACGCAAGGCCATTTACATGTTAGAAGCTCATTTATGAGGCTAATAAAAGTCTGGGGAATTTACATTACAATTTGTGGGAGGCCATTTATGATGTTAAGCATCAATTTACAATGTCAACTCTTGTGGCAGCGGTATGAATGCAGAGCGTATCTACAACGCTTTGATCCTCCTCCCACCCTCCCTTCTGTTGTTTTCATGACTTTGTTGATACTAGTTTTATCAGGATCCATTTTGTTTTATATGCTGTTCAATTCCCAGAATTCCTGAGCCAGTATGGGGAACTCTGGCCCCTTTATGACTTGTGGACTTCAACTCCCAGAATTCCTGAGCCAGTATGGGGAACTATGACTCCTTTATGACTTGTGGACTTCAACTCCCAGAATTCCTGAGCCAGCTTGGGGAATTATGGCCCCTTCATGACTTGTGGACTTCAACTCCCAGAATTCCTGAGCCAGCATGGGGAATTCTGGCCCCCTCATGACTTGTGGACTTCAACTCCCACAATTCCTGAGCCAGTATGGGGAATTCTGGCCCCTTTATGACTTGTGGACTTCAACTCCCAGAATTCCTGAGCCAGCTTGGGGAATTCTGGCCTCTTTATGACTTGTGGACTTCAACTCCCAGAATTCCTGAGCCAGCATGGGGAACTCTGGCCCCTTTATGACTTCCTAGGTAGGTAAAATGAGAACCCAGATCGTTGGGGGCAAAATGCGAACTCTGTAAATCGCTTAGAGAGGGCTATAAAGCACCGTGGAGCGGTATATAGGTCTAAGAGCTATCGCTATTACTATTATAAACAGGAATTTAAGACAACAATACCAAAATGAGGACAATCAACCAATGGAACAGCTTACCCCCAGAAATCGTGGGCACTCCATCAGTGGAGATTTTCAAGAAGAGTCTAGACATTCACCTGTCTGAGACGGTATAGGTTCTCCTGCTTGAGCAGGGGGCTGGACTAGAAGACCTCCAGGGTCCCTTCCAGCTCTATTCTATTCAAAAAAAATATCAAATATACTCCTTTCATAATGGAAGACTGCCGCTTGTAACTATTTATGTATGCCTTCACATTCTGGAATTTTAATTACTTCCAACTTAGCTGTTAAGAAAAGATTCGGGATCCTTTCTAAATACCATTTTTGTGTTCATGCCATAGCATGCTAAAAGAGACCCCTGCGTGTGCCCACCTTTATATCCTGCTCTCTCTGACCCCTAGCTTAAAAGCCCAGAGACATATTTGATGTGCTGAAAGGGGACTTCAAACCTTAAGCTCCTGAGAACTGATCCACTTCTCTCCATAAGGGCAGGCTGCTGAGCTGGGTACAGCTTAGAGAAAGAAGGCCAATGAATTTTTTTAAATTGAGAAAGCAAGCAGTGCTGAAAACTTAATGTCTTAAAGGGCACGGTGAACACAATGGCACGGTTACGTTTCAGACTTTTTGAAATGTAATTCAGGCAGCAAAGCACCCTCTCCTCTGAGCGGCCCTTACTTTCCTGGCAAGCTACCCCTTAGTAGGAGGCAGAGAATATATACGGAAGAGAATTTTAAATAAAGATACAGAGATATGAAGGTAAGAGAGGAGCATTGCATCTTTCTAAATAGTCTGATCAGCAGGATCAGATAGAGGAGCATTTTCAATATTTTTTTTAATTGTAGTTTGGAATTCTAAATAACTTGGAAGTATTTTTAAAGCTGTACGTGAAGCTTATGATACCACTGTCAATTGGGTTTTCATTCTTCTGCCACACTCAATATTCTGTTCTGTTCTGTTCCGTTCCGTTCCGTTCCGTTCCGCTCCACTCCACTCCACTCCATATATTCTATTCTATTCTATTCTATTCTATTCTATTCTATTCTATTCTATTCTATTCTATTCTGTGCTGTGCTGTGCTGTGCTGTGCTGTGCTATGCTATGCTATGCTATGCTATGCTATTCTATTCTATTCTATTCTATTCTATTCTATTCTATTCTATTCTATTCTATTCTATTCCATTCCATTCCATATTTTCTATTCTATTCTATTCTGTTCTATTCTATTCTCCATTTTCTATTCTATTCTATTCTATTCTATGCTATGCTATGCTATGCTATGCTATGCTATGCTATGCTATTCTATTCTATTCTATTCTATGCTATGCTATGCTATGCTATGCTATGCTATGCTATGCTATGCTATNTCTATTCTATTCTGTTCTATTCTATTCTCCATTTTCTATTCTATTCTATTCTATTCTATTCTATTCTATTCTATTCTATTCTATGCTATGCTATGCTATGCTATGCTATGCTATGCTATGCTATGCTATGCTATGCTATGCTATGCTATGCTATGCTATTCCACTCAATTCCATTCCATATTTTCTATTCTATTCTATTCTATTCTATTCTATTCTATTCTATTCTATTCTATTCTATTCTATTCTATTCTATTCTCCATTTTCTATTCTATTCTATTCTATTCTATTCTATTCTATTCTATTCTATTCTATTCTATTCTATTCTATTCTCCATTTTCTATTCTATTCTATTCTATTCTATTCTATTCTATTCTATTCTATTCTATTCTATTCTATTCTATTCTCCTATGCCATATTTTCCATGCCATATTTTCTGTTCTATTCTGTTCCATTCCGTTCTGTATATATAGCCAACCATTTAATTGATATAATGCAGAGTAGCAAAGATGGTTCCAGCTTTCCACTGCTTTAATGCATTCGCTAGTTTATTTGCTTCTTCCTGCTGTATTTTTGGCAAACTGGTTTAAACATCACAATCACGGTGTGACTTTTTTTTCCTCTCATACTGTTGCTTCCAGACTCTTTGCTGCATGAATACATGAGCATATCAGTGAAATGCTTTGCCAAAAGAGCTATCACACAAGCATTTCTGGCATATTTGTGGTGTTTTATAATGTCTATAAGTACCAAATAAATATTGATGCTCGGAACTAGCATAACCCTCTTTTCTTTTCTTTTTTTTTTTAAAATAACTGCTGATGTGTAATAAAACATCATCAAGCCATTTTTACTAGCTGAAATGAGCAGATTATGGATTCGCTCTGATTTGCAGGTAGTGATTCACTGGGAGTAGGCAGGATATAAACACACCTGGAAATGACACCCAGTAATTTTCTAATTTTATTTGTGTGCTGACCACTTTTGCAGACTCTGGATGGCTCCCANAGCGGGACTGGCCTAGGGTAATTTTTAAGAGGGGTTTTAGAGGGGTTTTTAATCATATTTTAATCAGACAATTTAAATATTTCATTTTAATTAATTTTAATTTTGTGATTGTTATCGGTGTTTTTAATTGATTGTCAGCCGCCCTGAGTCCGCAAGGAGAAGGGCGGGATATAAATTCGAATAATAAATAAATAAATAATAAATAAATAAATAAATAAACCACGGTTTCACCTTTAACTGCATTCCGACCAAAATTCCAGTTCCATCGGTTTGATATTAAGGTTGTCTAGTCTCCATCGCTCAACTGTTCCATTCAACACATGGTTGTGCAGTTCAACCAGGGACACAATTTCAGGTAGTAAAGATCTATCCTGGACAGCCAGTTTGGTGTAGTGGTGTAGTAGTGGAACCAGGTCACAAGCTGGGAGCCTGTGAGTTCTAGTCCTTCCTTAAACATGAAAGCTGGCTGGGTGACTTTGGGTCAGTCACTAGGTGACGGTGAATTCTAGTCCCATCTTAGGCATGAAAGCCAGCTGGGTGACTCTGGGCCAATCACCAGGAGACGGTGAGTTCTAGTTCCACCTTAGGCATAAAAGCTTGGCAGTGGTGGGATTCAAATCCCTAAACTACTGGTTCTCTGCGTGGATGCAGGCCTGGGCCTCCGAGGCCTAGAACAGACTTCCGGAAGTGGCATCCCTGCACTTCCGGTGGGCCGTTCTAGGCCTGGGAGGCCTCCTGCAGGCCTCCTCCAGGCCTTCCAGACCTAGAACGGACTTCCAGAAGCGATGTGCATTCAGCCGTCTCTCCGAACTCAACAAAATTTAGCTACCGGTTCTGCCGAACTGGTGCGAACCGGCTGAATCCCACCACTGCAGCTGTGTCACTTTGGGCCAATCCCTCTCTATCAGTCCTTGGAAGGAGACAAGGACAATTGACTTCGGAAAAACCTTGTGAAGTGTTACGTGGTCCTGGCTACTTTCCTTCGTGACCAGAGGCAAGCTCGCCTGACCAATAACCAGCCAAGACACAGTGGAGGCCTTTTGTTTCATTTATTGCAATAAGCGGGGAGAGAAGCTATCAAAGCTTGGTTGTCTCCAAAGTTTTAACCCAAAATATCTCCTTCTTTTATTCATCCCTATCATCGGCCGCCACATCCCTCCTCTTTCCCCATTGGCTGAGGTACTACGAGGTTACACTCTTTCCGACCGCCTCCTACCTATTTCCTGCTACGTACTAAATCATACCTCACGTACATTAATAATGTAAAATATTAGACATATTCAGTTGTGGGTTTTGAGTTCTGGGCCCCATTAGAACAAGAGGTTCTTTCCTGTTTTTCAGCTTAGTTAAGTTTTCCTGGCTAGCCATTTCCACTTACAGATGTTTTTATAGCTTGTCTTCTTCCTTTCCCACTTTAAGACCCAGCTAATTTTTGCCTACGTATTTATCTTACATCCTGCCTTTATGTCAGGGGTATCAAACTCAATTTCATTGAGGGCCACATCAGCATTGCGGTTGCCCTCGGGGGGGCGGGGCTGTGTGGCCAGGGTGGGTGTGGCCTACTGGGTGGGCGTGGATGTAGTGGGTGTGGCCTACTGGGTGGACGTGGCCAGCTCTACATCGTTCGCGTCAAGGGTGCCCGTGGGGGTCTGGGCAGGAGTGGGACAGATCTGAGGGTCTCTGGCAGAAGGGGGTGGGACCGGGGCAAGCGCCAAGGCATGGTGCATTTCTTCATTCCTCACAAAGGGTGACCCCTCCCCAGCATGCACCCAGGGGGTGAGGCCGACGCGGCAGGGGCTGGGTCGTCGCTGTTTCTAGACGGCCTTGTGGAGCTAAGACTGAATGCGTTTCAGCATAGATGGCCACCACAAAATTGTACATTGGCTCCCGGCCGGCCTGGGCCAGGGCCAAGGCAGCGGGGGCCATTCCCTCACTGTTTCCAGGATGGCTTCGCGGGCCACATGAAACCACTTTGTGGGCCGCATCCGGCCCCTGGGCCTTGTGTTTGACATGTCTGCTTTATGCTATCCTTTCCTGTTACCCATCCATTATAGTTGCTTCTCCACCCAGTAAATTTCCACGGCAGCAAATTCAATTTTAAATTTCTCTTTCAATATTAAATTTTGGATGACCTTTCCTTTACTTCTATCATCCAGAAAGCTCCAGAGACTCATCCAAGTGGTTGCTAGGGAATCAGGCAATTGGAATATATTCACCTGTATGAGAGACTTCATTCCTTTCTCCAATGCTACAATTAGGAGATGGTTTAATCCTCTGATAAAATTGCTAAAACACGGGGAATCGGCAGAAGATTCTTATAAATTTCATACAACATATGGACCAGAATGACAGAATAACGGAGTTGGAAGGGACCTTGGAGATCATCTAGTTCAACCCCCTCCTCAAACAGGACATCCTATACCTATGGAGATGGATGGAAACTAATCAAGGAGAGAAACAATCTAGAACTGAGGAGAAACTTCCTGACAGTTAGAACAATTAACCAGTGGGACAACCTGCCTCCAGAAGCTGTGAATGCTCCAACACTGGAAGAGACTGGATAGCCATTTGTCTGAAATGGTATAGGGTTTCCTGCCTGAGCAGGGGGTTGGACTAGATGTCCTCCAAGGTCCCTTCCAACTTTATATTATTACTACTACTACTACTACTACTACTACTACTACTACTACTACTACTACTACTACTATTATTATTATTATTATTATTATTATTATTATTATTATTATTATTATTATTATTATTATTATTATTATTATTATTATTATTATTTTCTCAATCATCCAGATCATGGTTGTCCCAAAGATGGTTTTTTTTGAGAGGCAACTGGATTTTCTTTATTTTTCATTGAAGATGTTTTGCTTCTCACCTAGTGGCTGTCCAGTCTCTTCTACCAAACTTCCAGTGATGGAGCACCCACAACTTCTAAATTAACCAGTTCCAGTTAATTGTTCTCACTGCCAGGACATTTCTCCTAAGTTGCTTCTCTCCTCAATTAGTTTCCATCCATTGTTTCTCGTCTTGCCTTATAATAATAATAATAATAATAATAATAATAATAATAATGATGATGATGATGATGATGATGATGATGATGATGATGATAAAGTTGGAAGGGACCTTGGAGATCATCTAGTCCAACCCCCCGCTCAGGCAGGAAACCCTATACCATTTCGGACAAATGGCTGTCCAGTCTCTTCTTAAAAACTTCCAGTGTTGGAGCATTCACCGCTTCTGGAGGCAGGTTGTTCCACTGGTTAATTGTTCTAACTGTCAGGAAGTTTCTCCTTAGTTCTAGGTTGCTTCTCTCTTTGGTGCTTTGGAAAAGAGGTTGACCCCCTCTTCTTCTTTGTGGCAGCCCCTCAAATATTGGAACACAACTACCATGTCACCCCTAGTCCTTCTTTTCACCAGATATTCAGATATTTTCTCTCTCCGCCTATCTTCCAATTCGCTTCCTTTTTTATTTATTCGCCCAACAGGAAAGAGCGAAAACACCCAAAAAGGTCTATCAAGTTAGAGGTGACAACATCTATCCATCATCAGCAGAATGGCCATGGAAGCAGTTGGTGCCAACTGACAGGGCTTGTTTATTCTGCTGGCTAACTATCCGAACTGAACTTTTATTGAGTTGGTGTTTTTTTTTTTTTTTTTAATGAAATCCTGCAAAACAATTCCCCCTCCGATCTTGATGCACCGTGTGACTTACGAGGCCGATAAAAAACCTTGGGGATTTACGGTGCTCTACACGCAAGGCCATTTACATGTTAGAAGCTCATTTATGAGGCTAATAAAAGTCTGGGGAATTTACATTACAATTTGTGGGAGGCCATTTATGATGTTAAGCATCAATTTACAATGTCAACTCTTGTGGCAGCGGTATGAATGCAGAGCGTATCTACAACGCTTTGATCCTCCTCCCACCCTCCCTTCTGTTGTTTTCATGACTTTGTTGATACTAGTTTTATCAGGATCCATTTTGTTTTATATGCTGTTCAATTCCCAGAATTCCTGAGCCAGTATGGGGAACTCTGGCCCCTTTATGACTTGTGGACTTCAACTCCCAGAATTCCTGAACCAGTATGGGGAACTATGACTCCTTTATGACTTGTGGACTTCAACTCCCAGAATTCCTGAGCCAGCTTGGGGAATTCTGGCCCCTTCATGACTTGTGGACTTCAACTCCCAGAATTCCTGAGCCAGCATGGGGAACTCTGGCCCCTTTATGACTTGTGGACTTCAACTCCCAGAATTCCTGAGCCAGCATGGGGGAACTATGGCCCCTTCATGACTTCCTAGGTAGGTAAAATGAGAACCCAGATCATTGGGGGCAAAATGCAGACTCTGTAAATCGCTTAGAGAGGGCTATAAAGCACTGTGGAGCGGTATATAGGTCTAAGAGCTATCACTATTGCTATTATAAACAGGAATTTAAGACAACAATAGCAAAATGAGGACAATCAACCAATGGAACAGCTTGCTACCAGAAATCATGGGCACTCCATCACTGGAGATTTTCAAGAAGAGTCTAGACATTCACCTGTCTGAGACGGTATAGGTTCTCCTGCTTGAGCAGGGGGCTGGACTAGAAGACCTCCAGGGTCCCTTCCAGCTCTATTCTATTCAAAAAAAATATCAAATATACTCCTTCCATAATGGAAGACTGCCGCTTGTAACTATTTATGTATGCCTTCATATTCTGGAATTTTAATTACTTCCAACTTAGCTGTTAAGAAAAGATTCTGGGTCCTTTCTAAATACCATTTTTGTGTTCATGCCATAGCATGCTAAAAGAGACCCCTGCGTGTGCCCACCTTTATATCCTGCTCTCTCTGACCCCTAGCTTAAAAGCCCAGAGACATATTTGATGTGCTGAAAGGGGACTTCAAACCTTAAGCTCCTGAGAACTGATCCACTTCTCTCCATAAGGGCAGGCTGCTGAGCTGGGTACAGCTTAGAGAAAGAAGGCCAATGAATTTTTTAAATTGAGAAAGCAAGCAGTGCTGAAAACTTAATGTCTTAAAGGGCACGGTGAACACAATGCCACGGTTACGTTTCAGACTTTTTGAAATGTAATTCAGGCAGCAAAGCACCCTCTCCTCTGAGCGGCCCTTATTTACCTAGCAAGCTATCCCTTAGTAGGAGGCAGAGAATATATATGGAAGAGAATTTTAAATAAAGATACAGAGATATGAAGGTAAGAGAGGAGCATTGCATCTTTCTAAATAGTCTGACCAGCAGGATCAGAGAGATGAGCATTTTCAATTTTTTTTTTATTGTAGTTTGGAATTCTAAATAACTTGGAAGTATTTTTAAAGCTGTACGTAAAGCGTATGACACCACTGTCAATTGGGTTTTCATTCCCCTGCCACACTCAATATTCTGTTCTGTTCTGTTCTGTTCCGTTCTGTTCCGCTCCACTCCACTCCACTCCACTCCATATATTCTATTCTATTCTATTCTATTCTATTCTATTCTATTCTATTCTATTCTATTCTATTCCATATTTTCTATTCTATTCTGTTCTGTTCTGTTCTGTTCTATTCTATTCCATATTTTCTATTCTATTCTATTCTATTCTATTCTATTCTATTCTATTCTATTCTATGCTATGCTATGCTATGCTATGCTATGCTATGCTATGCTATGCTATGCTATGCTATTCTATTCTATTCAATTCCATTCCATATTTTCTATTCTATTCTATTCTATTCTATTCTATTCTATTCTATTCTATTCTATGCTATGCTATGCTATGCTATGCTATGCTATGCTATGCTATGCTATGCTATGCTATTCCACTCAATTCCATTCCATATTTTCTATTCTATTCTATTCTATTCTATTCTATTCCACTCAATTCCATTCCATATTTTCTATTCTATTCTATTCTATTCTATGCTATGCTATGCTATGCTATGCTATGCTATGCTATGCTATGCTATGCTATGCTATGCTATGCTATGCTATGCTATGCTATGCTATTCTATTCTGTTCTATTCTATTCCATATTTTCTATTCTATTCTATTCTATTCTATTCTATTCCATATTTTCTATTCTATTCCATATTTTCTATTCTATTCTATTCTATTCTATTCTATTCTATTCTATTCTATTCTATTCTATTCTATTCTATTCTATTCTCCTATGCCATATTTTCCATGCCATATTTTCTGTTCTATTCTGTTCCATTCCGTTCTGTATATATAGCCAACCATTTAATTGATATAATGCAGAGTAGCAAAGATGGCTCCAGCTTTCCACAGCTTTAATGCATTCGCTGGTTTATTTGCTTCTTCCTGCTGTATTTTTGGCAAACTGGTTTAAACATCACAATCACGGTGTGACTTTTTTTTTTCCCCTCATACTGTTGCTTCCAGACTCTTTGCTGCATGAATACATGAGCATATCAGTGAAATGCTTTGTCGAAAGAGCTATCACACAAGCATTTCTGGCATATTTGTGGTGTTTTATAATGTCTATAAGTACCAAATAAATATTGATGCTCGGAACTAGCATAACCCTCTTTTCTTTTCTTTTTTTTTTATTTTATTGACGACTACACATTATTTTGTAGTAGTTCGGTAAAAATGATCGACTTTACTCGTCTAATACCTAAGCGAGACTAAACGTCCATCACTAAGTGACCCTCATCCGTCCTATATTTGTGTGGACCTTTACTGTGGGTCATTAAAAGATTAAAATAAACACACGACTGGTGAAAACGTCTGAGACCTACCGAGGGTCCACTCATGATACGTTGCATTCTTGTATTATTCTGGTTGTGATTGCTAAGACAGACAATTCATGTTTTAAAATGTTAATGATCACGTCAGATAATTCTTTCAGCTTGCATGGCAAATTTTGTAAAGCTCAAGAACAGAACGACAGCGTTGGAAGGGACCTTGGAGGTCTTCTAGTCCAACCCCCTGCTCAGGCAGGAAACCCTATACCATTTCAGACAAATGGCTGTCCAGTCTCTTCTTAAAAATCTCCAGTGATGGAACACCCACAACTTCTTGAGGCAAGTTGTGCCACTGGTTAATTGTTCTCCCTTAGTTCTAGGTTGGTTCTCTCCTTGGTTAATTTCCATCCATTGCTTCTTGTCCTGCCTTCAGGTGCTTTGGAGAATAGCTTGACTCCCTCTTCTCCTTTGTGGCAGCCCCTCAAATATTGGAAGACTGCTATCATGTCACCCCTACTCCTTCTTTTCCTTAAACTAGATATACCCAATTTCTGCAAGCATATGCTTTAGCCTCTAGCCCCCTAATCACCTTTGTTGCTCTTCTCTGCTCTCTTTTTTAATTGTTCTCACTACTACATTTCATGGTTCAATTGTGCTAATTTTGGTTTTTGGATTTTTGAAGGAGGCACATATATTAAGATTGCACTCAAAGGAAACGTGATAGCAAAAGGTTTACCATCTTAAACCAATCCTTGAATTGCAGAATTCAAGTCCAAGTGTCTTCTTTCATTGGAAGAACACAATGCATTTTTTTTGGGGAGGGGGGGTTGGCTTTCTTTCAACCGTGCCATGGCTCAGCCTGCATTTCTCTGCAGGATCCCCCCACCTGGAGCCCGGTCAAGTTTCCAACTGCCTGCTGGCTTCTCCTTTTATTATTTATGCACCATTTACCCTTTGAGATTTGCTGAGCTAATCAAAACGAACGCTTGCATTTGGCAAATCCCGATAGCTCCCAGATCAAGTATGTTTAGCAAGAGGTTGGCATGGAATTAGTTTAGTGGCAGGTCAGGTCTCGGCTTCTTGAACGCTTTTCCGGTGCAAATTTGCTTGCGATCCTTGGCAAAGGTGTGTCTGCAGGAAGATCTTGTGTATCTTCCTGGAAAGGAAGACGTGGCTTGGTGGTTCATTATGCATACAATTGAAATGTCAGCAATTTATTTCAGACTGTGTTTTCTTTTTGTCCCTTTTCCTCCTCCTCCTCCTCCTCCACCTCCTCCTCTTTCCACTTCTCCTCCTCCTCCGCCTCCTCCTCCTTCCCCTCCTCCTCC
>NW_015390567.1:79522-84053 GCF_001527695.2 Protobothrops mucrosquamatus | reverse complement strand
AAAAAAATCCAGAAACCCTTTCCGCAGCTTCATTTCTGAAGCTAATATGCCTGGATAGCTTTTTTCCAAAGCTTGGCAAGCTGTGTTTGTAGCAGGGCTGCGAGGTTTGATCTTACCAAGGAACAAAATATAATGTCGGCGTGTTTACAAATCCCCACTTCATTTAATCTTACTTATCCCAGGGTAGGAGCCTCGGGTAAATGAATCGTTGTTAGTTGTCAACAGAACTCCAAATTCGTTTTAGGCAGACAGTAACCCCGAGCTTGGAAGGGACACGGCACGTGGCACATCAAAAGACGTCAACACACGAATGGCTGGAGAAGAATCCTGATCTTCTCTAATGATCAACGTGGGGATGATTTGAAAATTCGACTGGGCCCATTCCAGCAGATGAAATCATTTACTTTAAAGCTTATTTCAAACTAGAAGAAGAAAATCGGTGAATTATTTCTCCCCCCCCCCCCGTTTTTGTTGTTAGTTAGGACTTCAGCCAGCAAAGGACAACAGCAACGGTGGCAACCCATCTTTTCTCCAGATCTAAAATTTCTTTGCAGCTGCCTTAAAACAAAAATGATGCTTTTTGAAGCGCGGTTTTTGCAGCGTTCTCTTTGGTGATCCACGCTGAGAAAAATGGAATGGGGTTACACGAATTACGGTAATGATCAGCTTTGCATTTGGAAAAAGGGTATCTCTAAGTACAGGAGGGTGACCACTTTCGGATTTTGTTCCTAACGGCCCTCCTCCCATCCTTATAGGAGGTGGGTTTCTTCACTGATAGTGGGGACTATCAGAAAAACAGAATAACAGAGTTGGATGGGACTTTTGAGGTCTTCTACTCCAACCCCCTGCTCAAGCAGAAGACTTTATACATGCTGGACAAGTGGCTGTCCAATCTCATCTTAAAAGCCTCCAGTGATGGAGCACCCACAACTTCTGGAGGCAAGTCATTCCATTGATTAATTGTTCTAACTGTCAGGAAATTTCCCCTTAGTTCTAGGTTGGTTCTCTCCTTGATTAATTTCCATTCATTGCTTCTTGTCCTGCCTTCAGGATGTTCTTGCGTTGACAACAGATGGAGATGCAGCCATTTTCCTTCTTACGTCTTACTCTTAGAATTAGAGTTAGACTTAGAAGATGATACTGGGGGGCGGGGAGGAGGAGGAATGTGCATGGGAGTTTAGTTAGACATAACAATCTTGTAACCAGTGTGAGAACCAAGGTTTTTGAAATAAGAGATGATAAGAATTGGCAGGCAGGAGAACTGGAGGGAGAGCCTGCATTTCAAACTAATTGGAGAATGTGATTTATGACTGTAAATTGGAGAAGGGAATTGTGCTTTGATACTATGTGCTCAGGGGAGGGGAATTCAGATTTTGGCTTGGCCTATGTACGTGCCGATGCTATGCTACTCGAATAAAGATTCTTTAAGTCAAACAATGCCTCGAAGTTCTTTGAAGAGTTTCATCTGTCGGAACCATGACACTTACTTTGCAACAGAACTTTTGGGCTCAATTGTGGTTGTAAGTTGAGAACTACCTGTATACATTTTTCCTGAAATTAAGCCCTGTTATTATTTCAAGTCATTTTTCTTAAGTCCTCTAGAAGCACATGGCTGCAATTATCTCTTGAAATCAAATTTGGGACAACAGCCATTTTACAAGGTCTAGATGGAACTTTTGCCTTTCACACACAATGCAGTGAAATGGCGATCCACCATCTGGTGTGTCATATGTTATCAGCTAAATAATTGCTAGTTAATGCTAAAGAAGAATAAACATTCAACAGCAAAACCATGTACAGAACAGATTCAACATTTGGCAGTCTGAATTTGGCAGTTACCACGGAATCAACATTTACTAAATGTTTACTAAAAGTTAAAGGAATGACATCTAGTTTTATAGACTTGTCTTCAAGAGATGACACCCAGAGTAACCAGGAGGAGGAGGAGGAGGAGGAGGAGGAGGAGGAGGAGGAGGAGAAGGAGAAGGAGAAGGAGAAGGAGAAGGAGAAGGAGGAAAGGAAGGAGGAAGAGGAAGGAGAAGAGAGAAGGAATGTTAGAAAAAGGGCCAGACCATCCTACCAGATCTTTCCGTGGTCTTCTACCTTCAATGAGCAGAGAAAAGAACCATTCTCTGAATTTGATTATGTTTTCACTTTCTACTTCATTCTGCCTTGTCTCTTATTGTTATGGTGCCTCCAAGAACGGAAGCAATTATTTTTATATTGCAAGATTGCCTCTTGACTGCTTTGCAAGATCATCAATATTGCTCTTGTTACGGCTGGATTTCATCCAGAGAGCTATGGGAATAAATGAGACTTCAATTATTAAATTGCAATTCATTGATTTCAATAGGTTAATGATTACAGGGGAAAAAACATACAATAAAGACAATACAAACAATAACACTAAGCTAAAAGGAAAGTTTCCTTTGAGTCCAGCTCAGCTCCTGCTGACCACATGAACACATCTCGGACGATATTTTTTTAAAATCATGTAACTAGTCTAAGTTACCATCCTGAAGTTTATTTGATGGACCCCATCCTCCAGATATTTTGGCTTTGTGGTGCAATTCAAGGTGGTTCTCACCTATAAAAACCTTCTAGGTTTTTATAGAATAATAGAATCATAGGTCTGGAAGGGACAGCCCTAGTCTATCCATCTTCCCAAGACAGGACATTTTATACCATCTTAGACAAATGTTTGCCCAATCTTTTCTTGCAGTGATGGAGCATCCACAATTTCTGGAGGTAAGCCGTTCCATTGATTAATCATTCTCACCGCCAGGAAATTCCTCCTCATTTCCAGATCTCCTTCTGATGAGCTTCCACCCATTGCTTCTTGTCCTGCCCTTGGTTTCTTTGGAGAATAAGTCAATCCCCTCTTTTCCGGGATAGCCTCTGAAGTACTAGAAGACTGCTTTCATGTCAACCCTAGTCCTTCTCTTCATTAGACCAAAGGTAAAGATTTCCCCTGTCCAGTCCGGGTCTGACTCTAGAGCAGGGCTCTTCAAACTTGGCCCTTTTATGACTTGTGGACTTCCATTCCCAGAATTCCTCAGCCAGCATGCCTGGCTGAGGAATTCTGGGAGTGGAAGTCCACAAGTCATAAAAGGGCCAAGTTTGAAGAGCCCTGCTCTAGAGGGTGGTCCTCATCTCTGTTTCTTAGCCAGGGTGTCGATGCTGCTAACATCGGATGTTTTTGCTTTGACAACAGTTGGAGATGCAACCATTTTCTTCTTACATTTTACTTTTAGAGCTAGAACTAGAGTTAGATGATGCTGGGGGGAGGAATGTGCATGAGAGTTCAGCTAGACATAACAATACTGGACCTAGTGCAGGGGCGTCAAACTCAATTTCATTGAGGGCCGCATCAGCATTGCGGTTGCCCTCGGGGGGCCGGGTGGGTGCGGCCTACTGGGTGGGCGTGGATGGAGTGGGTGTGGCCTACTGGGTGGGCGTGGCCAGCTCTACATCATTCGTGTCAAGGGTGCCTGTGGGGGCCTGGGCAGGAGTGGGACAGATCTGAGGGTCTCTGGCAGAAGGGGGTGGGACCAGGGCAGAGCCCATCAAGCCGGATATGTGAAGTAGGCAAGGGCCATTTGCTGGCCACTTCCAGGCGATGGTCCATTTCTTCATTCCTCACAAAGGGTGACCCCTCCCCAGCATGCACCCGGGGGGGCGACACAGCAGGGACTGGTTCCTCTCTGTTTCCAGACAGCATTGTGGAGCTAAGACTGAATGCGTTTCAGCATAGATGGCCACCACAAAATTGTACATTGGCTCCCGGCCGGCCTGGGCCAGGGCCAAAACAGCGGGGGCCGTTCTCTCACTGTTTCCAGGATGGCTTTGCGGGCCACATGAAACCACTTTGCGGGCCGCATCCGGCCCCCGGGCCTTGTGTTTGACATGTCTGACCTAGTGTGTGACCCAAGGTCATTGAAATAAGAGACGATAAGAATTGGGCTGGAGAACTGGAGTGAGAGCCTGCATTTCAAACTAATTGGAGAATGTGATTTACGACTGTTAATTGGAGGAGGGAATTGTGCTTTGATACTATGTGCTCAGGGGAGGGGAATCCAGTTTTTGGCTTCGACTATGTTAGTGCCGATGCTATGCTTCTCAAATAAAGATTCTTTAAGGTAAACAATGCCTTGAAGTTCTTTGAAGAGTTTCATCTGTCGGAACTATGACATTAAGCCAATCAACATCCGATGTTAGCAGCGTTGACACAGGGGACCCAGTGTTGTCCGAAGATGCTTCCATAGTCATGGGGCCAGCATCCATGTTAGTATGCAGCAGAAAACAACCAAGTTCAGAGAGCACGAAGGATCCTGCAGTTTTACGAGTCGAGGACATCCTAGTCCTTCCTTGATTTTTTTCATTTTTACATTCTATAAACGATTTTCTCTCCTGCCCTTTAGAAGGTCAGCTGACCTTCTTCACACTTCTTTTAGAAAAGCTTACTCTGGTTTTTGTTTATCTCTCTCCCGCCCTTTCAGGGCTATTGGGGTCAGTAGTTTCGATTTTCACC
>NW_015390567.1:76614-79104 GCF_001527695.2 Protobothrops mucrosquamatus | reverse complement strand
TGCAGTTTTACGAGTCGAGGACATCCTAGTCCTTCCTTGATTTTTTTCATTTTTACATTCTATAAACGATTTTCTCTCCTGCCCTTTAGAAGGTCAGCTGACCTTCTTCACACTTCTTTTAGAAAAGCTTACTCTGGTTTTTGTTTATCTCTCTCCCGCCCTTTCAGGGCTATTGGGGTCAGTAGTTTCGATTTTCACCGAAATATAATCCACAATATAGAAAGGCTTACATTTTATTGTTTCGCTGTTGTCAGGTCACAATATAATATCTCCAAGCTTCTTTGGACCCATCCCTCCACAGATTGTTTCTGCTTTTCTGTGTGTGTGTGGTCAGTGTAAGTTTGTGTGTTCATTAGAAGACATGCAGCAGGCTGCCTACACAATGCTCTGGATTCTATTACTGGGAAGGAAATGGGGACGTTGCTGAGAATAGAACAGTTGTTAGCATTCAAAGCTATTGCCTGACTTTTTTCACACACACACATACACACACACACACACACACACTATGGGAGGAAGAACTCTTTGTTAGCAATCCAAATTTAACACACACACCACACACACACACACACATACATATATATACAAATATGGGAGGAAGAACTCTTTGTTAGCAATCCAAATTTAACACACACCACACACACACACACACACATACATATATATACAAATATGGGAGGAAGAACTCTTTGTTAGCAATCCAAATTTAACACACACACTACATACACACACACACACACACATATATATATACACACACACATACACACACACACATAATATGGGAGGAAGAACTCTTTGTTAGCAATCCAAATTTAACACACACGCACTACACACACACACACAAACGGACGGACGGATGGACGGACGGACAGACAGACAGACAGACAGACAGACAGACAGACAGACAGACAGACAGATAGATAGATAGATAGATAGATAGATAGATACACACACACACACACACACACATAGACATATTTGAATCCCAAAACTGCATATGGGATTCAAATATGTGAAGAACCGGTTCTCTGTGTGGATGCCGCTTCCGGAAGTCCATTCTGGGCCTGGGCCACAAAAAATTAGTTACCGGTTCTTTTGCCGAAATGGTGCGAACCGGCTGAATCCCGGTTCGCACCACTTCGGTGGAACCGGTAGCTATTTTTTTTGTGGCCCAGGGCCAGAATGGACTTCCGGAAGCGGCATCCACACAGAGAACCGGTTCTTCACATATATATTCTGGATGGTTTTTTTTTCCTCTGCAGGCCACACTTGGAATACTGCATCCAGTTTTGGTCACCACGATGTAAAAAAGATGCTGAGACTGTAAAAAGAGTACAGAGAAGAGCAGCAAAGATGATTAGGGGACTGGAGGCTAAAACATATAAGGAACGGTTGCTGGAATTGGGTATGTCTAGTTTAATGAAGAGAAGGACGAGGGGGGACATGATAGCAGTCTTCCAATATCTCAGGGGCTGTCCCAAAGAAGAGGGAGTCAAGCTATTCTCCATAGCCCCTGAAGGCAGGACAAGAAGCAACGGATGAAAACTGATCAAGGAGAGAAGCAACCTAGAATTAAGGAGAAACTTCCTGACAGTTAGAACAATTAACCAGTGGAACAACCTGCCTCCAGAAGTGGTGAATGCTCCAACACTGGAAGTCTTCAAGAAGAGACTGGACAGCCATTTGTCTGAAATGGTGTAGGGTTCCTGTCTGAGCAGGGGGTTGGACTCGATGACCTCCAAGGTCCCTTCCAACTTTTGTATTATTATTATTATTATTATTATTATTATTATTATTATTATTATTATTTATTATTATTATTATTATTATTATTATTATTATTATTATTATTATTATTATTATTATTATTATTATTATTATTATTATTATTATTTGTGTGTGTATATGTATGTATGTATATATGTGTGTTATGTATGGATATGGATATGGGTATGAGTGGTGCATAGGTTGTGGAGCCTTCTTGGAACAACACAGTCCTTTCAACAGTTCCAAGAAGGCTCCACACCCATTTGCACCACTCAGGTGACCCTGAGGACCCAGAATAAACCTCCAAGTGGCCTCAACGACTCCCTAAAACGATGCAAATGACCGGCTGTCTGCAAGGAGTATAAATCCTTCCCTTCCACACCATCCAGTCAGAGCTGAAGAAGCTTCTGGGATGAGAAGCGAAACGTCTTCAAAGAAAAAAAAACAAGAAACTCCTGTTGCCTCCTGAAAAAGCATTTTGGGGGCTACAATTTAGGGTTTTATTTTATTTATTTATTTATTTTATTAATTCAATTTATATCCCGCCCTTCTCCTTACCGGACTCAGGGCGGCTAACAGCCTTATAAAACCAGTACAACAATAAATAACTAATTTAAAACCGAATTAAAAAGAAATATTTGTTATGGCCTATATGATTAAAAATTTCTCTTAAAAACCCCACTAAAATTCCCTAGGCCAATCCCGCTTGTTGGAAGAGCC
>NW_015390567.1:67389-72389 GCF_001527695.2 Protobothrops mucrosquamatus | reverse complement strand
CCTGATATTTCCAGACCCCTCCTATTATTTCATTCCCCCTACTCTTCAGAATTTTTTTTTTCTCTCCTAAAGGGGAAATATAGATCGGAATTATTGAAAAATTATAACATCTTGCTGACAGTGTGCTTATAAGCAATCAATCAAGGGTTCTAAGATAACAAAAAAATCAGGATGCTTTATTAGCGGTGTTAACTTCCAAAGGTTGACTCCAGTCTCCATTCAAGGCCTTTTTTTTAAATGAACTCAATCAATTTTGGTTATGTAGATCTTTCTCCTCTATGGGAAGTCAGCCTCCCCCAGAGAAAGAAATATTTGGGGGAATATTAAAAAGGCAGAATACTATATTTCCCCAAAGGAATAATGGAAAATCATAGGCAGAACACCCTCCCCCTCAAATCTCTCTGCCCAAAGCAGAAACCAGGTCTGTAGAAATGCAGATGTGATAATCCTATCAGAAAGACTGGAGCCAGGAAGCTTAGAGCTGATGGGATTAGAAAGACAAAGATCCCTAGAATCAACAATCCCTCACACCAAAAAATCCAACACAGGACATAGTCATTAGCCACAGCCCCAGGGAAGCAGGATATGACCTTTGGGACATAATAGGATTAACCCATCACCATCAGAATACTAAAAGGGCACACTGAACCTCAGGTCAAAGTTCATCCCACAGGAACAACTCCAAACACAAAAGCTCAGGAAGATATAAAAACCCACTACCCTCAGCTACCTGTGGTCAGTTTTTCCCAGAGCCACATTTGTGTCTGGCTCTGTTCTTCAATAAACAACAACCTTCTTTCTAAAGCAGTCTCCATTTTGCTTATTCCCGGCTTGGACTGGACCCTGATGAAGTTTTTTCCTTCAACACCTCTTTGCTCATCTCCCAGATTAACTGACATAATTAAAGACTGACCGGTTGTGGTGTTTTTTTCTTTCTTCACCAAGCAAACTGAGAAGAGTTTGTGTCAAGATATTTATTCATTTTTTTTAAAAAAAAAATCTTGGTAAAGTACATTTACCTGTGGTAAACCAAACTTCAGTCTTGATGTTTTTGAATGGATTTTCCTGTGGAGATTTCCCAAGCTAGATTCATTCCAGATAAGATAAGATTAGATGAGATGAGATGAGATGAGATGAGATGGGATGGGATGGGATGGGATGGGATAGGATAAGGCAAGGCAAGGCAAGGCAAGGCAAGGCAAGGCAAGGCAAGGCAAGGCAAGGCAAGGCAAGGCAAGGNAAAGAAGTAACTGCTGGGAGATTATAAATATCTCATCTGTCTATTTCTCTATCCTCTGGATACCTCTTGGTTTTCATTGATGAGGTGATTTTTTTTTCTTTTCAAAGATAGTTCAGTGCATAGAGACTTGAGGCCTGGTTTATATTCTGACAGGATTATATATTAGAGTGCATCTAATATTGAAGCCGGTTCCTTTCCAGCTTTTAATCAGAACAAACCGAGGGAATCCTGTATTATGTACACAGATTCTTCCTAACCAGCGTCTCCTGCTTTTTCGGAACGGGCTGAAATGTAAGTCAGGTCCACATGCAGAGAACACAAGAAGGATGGAGAAGGGGTAGAAAAACCATTATTTCATCTATCTCTCTAGGTCAGGGCTTTTCAACCTTTTCACCCATTGTACCACTTTTAGGATATGGCAACATCCGAGTACCACCAGTCGCCTAGCAAGGTGTCAAAAACTTGATGACCCCCCCCCAAAAAAGGAAAAAAAGTGATAAAGTACAGGTAGTCTTCGACTTACAACAGTTCACTTAGTGACTGTTCGAAGTTACAATGGCACTGAAAAAAGTGCCCCCAAGCCACAGCCGAGCAAGACACCTGCCTGCCCGCCTGCCTGCGCTCTTCCTCCTGTCCGAGGTTTTCATTGTTGCGAGCATTTCTGTTGAGGATCGGCAGCAGGGGTGGTATGGTGTGTGTGTGTTTTTATCCCCCCTGTCTGATGGGTGGTTGCAGCAGGTTTTGGTCACTTCATATGATCCTGGGACACTGTGACCGTCATAAATATGAATCGGTTGCCAAGCATCTGAATGTAAATCACAAGACCCTGGAGATGCTGCAACATTCCAGCTGATTGGCGCTTCTTCTGGGCTCAGCAGAAGTGCCAGGATCAGTGCTGAGCTCCAGCTGGAGCCTGGCGCTGATCCTGGCGCTTCCACTCAGCCCTGACAGCCCTGAAGAAGTGCTGATCCTGGTGCTTCCGCTGAGCCCTGACAGCCCTGCAGCTCCAGTCTTCTCTCTCTCAGGCTTGTGCGGTGCTGCCACCAGTTCAGCTCATTTCCCTCCCCCACTACCACTTTTCTAGGATGGTCACATACCACCTGCCAGGTGCCAATGTACCACAGGTGGTACCCGTACCACTGGTTGAAAAGCCCTGCTCTAGTTCTCTGAAAATCATATCTCTGTGATGTAATGATTAAGGTGGCGGAGTAGGAAATGGGAGACTTGGCTTTGGAAGCTGACTGGGCCAGTCACACCCCTCAGCCACAGACCGGGAAGACAAAACCAACATCCCTCAAAGAATCTGCAAAGAACCAGCCTGGCAGAATATAATCTGTTATGTTCTCCAATGGGCTGATTCTAGCTGATGCTATTTATTGATTACCATAGATGGGGACTGCAGCCAAGAAATTAAAAGACGCTTGCTCCTGGGGAGGAAAGCTATGGCAAATCTAGACAGCAGACTAAAAAGCAGAGACGTCACCCTGCCAACAAAAGTACGTATAGTCAAGGCCATGGTTTTCCCAGTTGCAATGTATGGCTGTGAAAGTTGGACCATAAGAAAGGCTGAGCGCCAAAGAATGGAGGCCTTTGAACTCTGGTGCTGGAGAAGACTCCTGCGAGTCCCCTGGACTGCAAGGCGATCCAACCAGTCAGTCCTAGAGGAGATCAACCCTGACTGCTCTTTAGAAGGCCAGATGCTGAAGTTGAAACTCAAGTACTTTGGCCACCTAATAAGAAGGAAGGACTCACTGGAGAAGGGCCTAATGCTGGGAAAGACTGAGGGCAATAGAAGAAGGGGACGACAGAGAATGAGGTGGCTGGATGGAGTCACGGAAGCAGTAGGCGTGAGCTTAAATGGACTCCAGAAGATGGTAGAGGACAGGAAGGCCTGGAGGAACATTGTCCATGGGGTCGTGATGGGTTGGACACGACTTCGCAACTAACAACAACAATCCAACCTTTATTATTTTTACAAGTCAAGGTAAAGAACATATTGAACATACCTTCCTCCTCCTATTTTCCCCACAATAACAACCCTGTGAGGTGAGTTGGGCTGAGGGAGAGTGACTGGTTCAAAACCACCCAGTTGGCTTTGTGACTAAGGTGAGACTAGAACTCATAATCTCCTGGTGATTGGCTCACCCAGCTAGCTTTCATGCCTAAGGCAGGACTAGAACTCACCATCTCCTGGTGATTGGCCCAAGGTCACCCAGTCAGCTTTCATGCCTAAGGGGGACTAGAACTCACCTGTTCCTGGTGATCAGCCCAAAGTCACCCAGCTAGCTTTCATGTCTAAGGCAGGACTAGAACTCACTGTCTCCTGATGATCGGCCCAAAGTCACCCAGTCAGCTTTCATGCCTAAGGGGGACTAGAACTCACCTGTTCCTGGTGATCAGCCCAAAGTCACCCAGCTAGCTTTCATGTCTAAGGCGGGACTAGAACTCACCATCTCCTGGTGATCGGTCCAAAGTCACCCAGCTAGCTTTCATGCCTAAGGCGGGACTAGAATTCACCATCTCCCGGTTTCTAGCCTGGCACCTTAACTACTAGATTCAACTGGCTACATAAAGAGAACAAGAAGCAAATATTAATGTTTACTCTCTTTTCTCCGGTTTAGTGTCTTCCTTTTACCTTCTATCAAATTCCAATTTGCCTGCAAGCCCTAGCAATTTTTCTCCTTCTCCTCCAAAATTAAATCAAGTTAAATTAAATTAAAATTCCAGGAGGGTTTTTTTTTGTGTTGTTTTGTTTCGTTTTGTTTTTGCTGACAAAAAGGCCGGCTTTCCATCCATTTCAACTGACATTTTTTTGCTGCCTTAAGAGATCTTTCACGACTCCTACAATATTTCCCCATTATAAGGTGAGAAAGGATGCTAGTCTAGGCAAGTTGCTGATAAGAGCAACGTTCAACCATCCATCACTTGATCAGAGTAACCAAAGCAGATTTCTTGCGATATCCGATTACGGAGAACTCTGAAACAGAGATTTTACCTTTAATATTGCCAGCTTCAGCTGTTTCTAAGCACCTTCGTTCTACTTCTAGAAATCGTGGGCGCTCCATCGCTGGAGATTTTTAAGAAGAGGCTAGCCCAGGGGTAGGCAACCTTGGCTCTTTTATGACTCGTGGACTTCAACTCCCAGAATTCCTGAGCCAGCATGGCTCAGCTTGGAAACCTCTCCCTTTCCCCTCATCATGGCTGGCTCAGGAATTCTGGGAGTTGAAGTCCACGAGTCATAAAAGGGCCAAGGTTGCCTACCTCTGGCCTAGGCCTAGGCTGCTTTATGACTCATGGACTTCAACTCCCAGAATTCCTGAGCCAGCATGGCTCAGCTTGGAAACCTCTCCCTTTCCCCTCAGCATGGCTGGCTCAGGAATTCTGGGAGTTGAAGTCCACGAGTCATAAAAGAGCCAAGGTTGCCTACCTCTGGCTTAGGCCTAGGCCTCTTTATGACTCGTGGACTTCAACTCCCAGAATTCCTGAGCCAGCCTGGCTCATCTTGGAAACCTCTCCCTTTCCCCTCAGCATGGCTGGCTCAGGAATTCTGGGAGTTGAAGTCCACGAGTCATAAAAGAGCCAAGGTTGCCTACCCCTGGGCTAGACAGTCACTTGTTTGAGATAGCATAAGTTTTCCTTTTTAAGTGGGGGGCTGGACTAGAAGACCTCCAAGGTCCCTTCCAGCTCTATTCTATTCTAAAGGTGGGCAGGAGCTGAGGCAAGCAACGGGAGCTTGCCGCATCACATGGTGCTGGGGTCT
>NW_015390567.1:33679-64926 GCF_001527695.2 Protobothrops mucrosquamatus | reverse complement strand
CTGAAAAGCTCACTTTTCTTCCAAAATTTGGCTCATTGTTATTTCTTAGACATCTCCAAATCAGATTTCTGCCAAACGCCTTCCCAGACATACTTAACAAACTAATTTCCTAATTAGCTCTATATTTACTCCTTCCCTTCTATATATGGAACAATAATGACACTCATCCTGTCATCAGGCACAGATGCAAACTTCACTCCCATGTTGAGCACATTGCATAGCAGCCACTGTGGAAGTAAATTGCACTGCGTTTAGACATTTATTCAACTACACCATCTATGCTCATTTCTCCAATATCATCGTCTAATGTTTGTGTTAGACGCATAAAGCTTGTTAAATTCCAATTTAGTGCAGGCATTCATTCTGTTTCAGTCCAAAGGTGGATGGGCTAAGAGTTTAACTTAGCCAGCTGTTGTTCCTTTTAATACAAAGCACATACAAGTGAAGTCATGGCTGTGCCATCAAGTCTTGGAGTAGCAAAGAGCGTTTTCAATCCTTGTAGCAAATGGTTTGTATTCCCCTGCTGATTGTGATTGTGTTTTGTGCTTAACATAGGAGGAGTATTGGTGTCTTTGGATTTTGTATTGTTGGAGAAAACTAAGAACTGCCATCAAATCAAACCTACAAATCAATCATTTGAGGCACAAATGACCAAGTTCCAATTATTCTACTTTGGACACACAGTGTAAAGATCCAGATGTTCAGAGAAGGTTCTGATGTTGGTGTGGGAAGTCATCCCCCCAGAGAAGGAAATATTAAAACGGCAGAAAAATATATTTTCTCAAAGGATTTTAAAGAGGCAGAAAAGCATGCCCAGTTTTCTTAATAGCCCCAAGTCTCCCTCCCCCAAGCAGAAACCAGCTCTGTAGAAATGCAGATGGAAACCATTCAGGAAGGTTGAAGCTAGAAGATTAAGAAGACAAAGACACCTAAAATCTACAAACTCTAAGGCAGGACATAATAGGATTAACCCACCGATGCCAAAGGGGTACACTCAGACTCAGGTCAGAATACATGACACAGGAAATACAAAGCCTCAAACAGGAACAGGAAACAACCTCAAGAGCCCCAGAGGGTATAAAAACCCATTCCCTACATATGCCTTCTCTCTTTTCTTCCAGAGCCATCTTTCTGTCTGGCTCTCCTCTTCAATAAAGTGCAACCTTCTTTCTAAAGCAGTCACCATGTTGTTTATTCCCGGCTTGGACTGAATCCTGATGAAGACTTTTCCTTCAAAATTGGGAAACGTGGAATGAAAGAGAAGAAGAGGCTGGTCAGCAGCAAGGGGGATAGACTCAGTTACAATTGCAATGAATGCATCTTTGGAAAATTTGGAAAAAATGTTAGAGACAGGTGTCCATGGAGATTCCCAATCAGTTGGGTTATGGTTGTCCCAAAGGTTTCCTGCCTGAGTGGGGGGATTGGACTAGATGACTTCCAAGGTCCCTTCCAACTTTATTATTATTATTATTATTAGGTGCTATTCTTCAAAAAGCAATATAATAATAATAATAATAATAATAATAATAATAATAATAATAATAATAATAATAATAATAATAATAATAATAATAATAATAATAATAGTAAAGTTGGAAGGGACCTTGGAGGTCATTGANACCCGGCAATAAATAAGTGGGTTTTGGGTTGCAGTTTGGGCACTCGGTCTCTAAAAGGTTTGCCATCACTGCCCTAGCCAAACAAGCTAACAGTAAACAGCCCAAGGAAATAACTTCCAAGGCAACTCCCACCAACATTGACAGGGCAAGCCATTAAAATATAAATTGAGAACAAAAGCCATTCCCTACCAAGCACTGATAATGTTACCTAGTTGGGTAAGGAAACGTCTACGAGAAAAGAACTAAGCTCAGAAAGCACCAAGGACCCCACAGCTCAGTCCTGAGCTAAAAATATTCTCCTTTATAGATATTCTGAGATAAAGTAAAAAAAAATATCAAGGCTTATTTCACAGGGAAAAAAAAAACTTCAAAAAAATAAAATAAAATACAAGGCAGAGTTTAACCTGTCGTCATTCTTACATGCAAGGCTTCAAACTTAAATAGATAGAGGCTGGGTGAACTCTAACCAGCTCTGTAAAACATAATGAAGTACAGATTTGATTTATCAGCCTTAGCAAAATGAAACAGACAGCTTGGAAAGCCTGAACTAATTGAAGGATGTAGTTTGTTTATTACTTCCCCAGGAAACTTCAGTTGCTTTAATTAAATGGATGGGTAGATGGACTGGAGGATAAACGATGGAGAACGCAACCATCAAACATAGCCAATTAGTTTTCTATTACTTCTTGGCATATGACTTCATTAAGAGATCAGAATGAGAAATAAAATAATTTTATTTTATTTTATTTTATTTTAAAAAATGAGACCATTCAATGGCATTTGAGGTCATTCAGCAATGTTGAATGAACATAGCATATAGAATTTGTAAGGCTGGAAGGGACCTCAGAGATCAGCTAGTCCACCCCCTGGGCCATAGCAGGAGATCTTATTCCATCTTGGATAAATGTTCTTTCCAATCTCTTTTTGGAAAACACCAGCGATTGGTTAACCCAGGGGTAGGCAACCTTGGCTCTTTTATGACTCGTGGACTTCAACTCCCAGAATTCCTGAGCCAGCATGGCTCAGCTTGGAAACCTCTCCCTTTCCCCTCAGTGTGGCTGGCTCAGGAATTCTGGGAGTTGAAGTCCACGAGTCATAAAAGAGCCAAGGTTGCCTACCCCTGGCCTAGGCCTAGGCCGCTTTATGACTTGTGGACTTCAACTCCCAGAATTCCTGAGCCAGTATGGCTCAGCTTGGAAACCTCTCCCTTTCCCCTCAGCATGGCTGGATCAGGAATTCTGGGAGTTGAAGTCCACGAGTCATAAAAGAGCCAAGGTGGCCTACCCCTGGATTAACAGAAGGATATGAAGATCAGGGTAACCTTTGGGTTAACTGGTTGACTGTTGTTGTTGTTGTTGTTGTTGTTTTACATATATAATATGATTAGATGTTGGGTCGATTTGAGTGACATGATGGCCTAGAGGTGGAGACTCTCAGGAGGCTGAGAGTTCCATCCTAGGCAATGGCAGCAGATGTTTCTCTATCTGGGCGCAAAGCGTAAACATCTGCTGTGAACTTTACATAGGCATCAGGAAGGGCATCCGGCCAGTAAATGCTCAGCTCCATTCAGTCACCCCAACTCCACTCCACCTCCATCCTGAAGAGTGAGCCCTGCAGGGTGGGGTGATTCAAGATGTTACAAGGTCATAATAAGAAAAAAGAGACATGTTGGGTCAATTAGCTTCTAGCAAAGGGACCTCAGATATAAATTCTTCCATTCCCCACCATCCAATCAGAGCTGAAGAAGCTTCTTGGATGAGAAGAGAAACATCTTCAAAGAAAAACAAGAAAGTCCACTTGCCTCGTGAAAAAGCACCTTTGGGACGACCGTGACCTGGATGGCTGAGAATCTGCATAGACAGATAGATTTGTTTATTAGACTGAGTTCCATATCTGAATATTTGTTTATTTCATATGTAATTTTGATAAATACGGATGGGATAGCTTACAGCTACTTGTAGACATATCATGTAAGGGAAGCAGAACCTATTACCTTTAAAAAAAAACTATTCAGCATCCAACTGGGGTGGATTCTTTATGTTTAATATTACGTTTATGCGACATTTGGGATTCCCCCCCCCTTTTTTTTAAGTAAAATTTTATTAATTTTTATAATTAAACAATAAGTAATATGATGCATTTATAACACAAACAAAAAAAAACCAATCCAACTCACCCCCTTTTTTTTTGTACAAAACATTTTTTTCATTGTTAGTGTTGGATGTTCGCTTTTCTGTTTTGTGTTTTATTTTTGTCAATAAAAGAAAATATGTTTTAAAAAGAGGGGGGGGGGAAACCCTCCAGTGATGGAGCAGCCACAACTTCTGAAGACAAGCCGTTCCACTGGTTTATTGTTCACACTATCAGGAAATTTCTTTGTAGTGCTAGGTTGCTTCTCTCCTTGATTAGTTTCCATCCGTTGCTCCTGGACATAATCTCGTGTTTCTAATTTTAAGCAGCCGACCCAATTTCGACAAGAATGTTTTCACATCTTCCTCAGTTCTAACCATCAAATTGATATCATCAACGTATCGGAGGCTGTTAATGTGACTCCCAGTAATTTAATTCCAATTCTATTTCTTCTCGTTCAGCATTTCTTATGATGCATTCTGCCAACAGAGTCAAATAATTTGTCTCTGGAAAAAGTGCAGAAAAGAGCGACAAAGACGATTAGGGCACGGAAAGCTAAAACATGATGAATGGTTGCAGGAATTGCATTGATATAGGTTAATGAAGAGAAGAACTAGGGGTGACATGATAGCAGTGCTCCAATATTTGAGGGGTTGCCCCAAAGAAGAGGAAGTCAAGCTGTTCTCCAAAGCCCCTGAAGGCAGGACAAGAAGCAGCAGATGGAAACTGATCAAGGAGAGAAGCAACCTAGAACTAAGGAGAAATTTCCTGACAGTGAGAACAATTAACCAGTGGAACAACCTGCCTCCAGAAGCTGTGAATGCTCCAACACTGGAAGTTTTTAAGAAGAGACTGGACAGCCACTAGTCTTGAATGTTATAGGGTCTTCTACTTGTGCAAGGGGTTGGACTAGAAGATCTCCAAGGTCTCTTCCAACTCTGTTGTTCTGTTCTGTTTTGTTCTGTTCTAAATAAATAAGGAAGCAGCATACAACCTCAGTGTATTACTTTCTCAATTTTATTATAATAATAATAATAATAATAATAATAATAATAATAATAATAATAATAATAATAATAATAATAATAATAATAATAATAAAGTTGGAAGGGACCTTGGTGGTCATCAAGTCCAACCCCCTGCTCAGGCAGGTAACCCTATACCAGTGGTGGCGAACCTATGGCATGGGTGCCACAGGCGGCACTCAGAGCCCTCTCTGTGGGCACGCGCACCGTCACTCCAGTCCTAGACCTTCAGCTGGGTTTTATAAAACCTTTTTGCTTTAGGCCTCCACCGCCGTGTAAAAAAAAAAAAGGTTCAATCAATCATTCAATTTCAATTTCTCGCGGGGAAAAAAAAAGATCTTGCAAAGTTGGAATTGATTGATTGAACTTTTTAGTCCCGCCCAGTCTGCCGTTACCATTGCAGCCACACCCACCCAATGGGCCATGCCCACCCGGCACCCGACGATGCATAAGTGGGTTTTGGGTTGCAGTTTGGGCACTCGGTCTCTAAAAGGTTCACCATCACTGCCCTATACCATTTCGGACAAATGTCTGTCCAGTCTCTTCTTAAAAACTTCCAGTGTTGGAGCATTCACTGCTTCTGGAGGCAGGTTGTTCCACTGCTAATTGTTCTAACTGTCAGGAAGTTTCTCTTTTGTTCCAGGTTGCTTCTCTCCTTGAATAGTTTCCATCCATTACTTCTTGTCCTGCTTCAGGTGCTTTGGAGAATAGCTTGACTCCCTCTTCTTTGGGGCAGCCCCTGAGATATTGGAACACTGCTATCATGTCCCCCCTCGTCCTTCTCTTCATTAAACTAGACATACCCAATTCCAGCAACCGTTCCTTATATGTTTTAGCCTCCAATCCCCTAATCATCTTTGTTGCTCTTCTCTGCACTCTTTCTAGAGTCTCAACATCTTTTTTACATCGTGGTGGCCAAAACTGGGTGCCGTATTCCAAGTGTGGCCTTACCAAGGCCTTGTAAAGTGGTATTAATACTTCACGTGATCTTGATTCTATCCCTCTGTTAATGTAGCCCAGCACTGTGTTGGCCTTTTTGGCAGCTGCAGCACACTGCTGGCTCATATTTAAGTCCACTAGGACTCTGAGGTCCCTCTCACAGTTACTACTATTGAGCAAGGTACCCCCTATACTATACCTGCACTTTTGGTTTTTCTTGCCTAAATGTAGAACCTTACTTTTTTCACCATTGAATTTCATTTTGTTAGATAGTGCCGTGTTCAACTATTTAATTGTTTCTTATTCCATCCAGACTGTTGTTTTTCGGTCATCAAACCAATTCTCCAAAGACAGAATGTAGCCTTGTACATCCATATGTTCAAAGGCAATTCAAAATTTGTTGTATATTAAGCGTATTTTTCTACCCACTTAAACAGATCTTGTACGATTAAGCAACACTGAGCATCCCATTTGCATTCCTTCAGCTTTTTTTCATCGTCCTTTGGATTTGAACAATCATATATCTGATAGTTCTAGTTCTATGCCTTCTATGTAAATAAAGTATAATTGTTTGATAGTTTGTGCACTTTTAGCATGGCCCTTTTTAGATATTAGCATATAAATTGATATTTATTTTTTAGTACCTGGTGCACTATTGTGTTTTCCATGACTGCTTACAAACCCCAACTTGCATTTTAAAAGTGTCAATTTACAGCAGGGGTATCCAACCTTGGCATCTTTAAGACTTGTAGAATTCCCCAACTTGCATGGCTGGCTGGGGAATTCTGGGAGTTGAAGTCCACAGGTCTTAAAGTTGGCAAGGATAGACCCCCTTTTTTTACAGAATAAGATGCTTAGCAACAACTTTTGCTTTTAACAATATTTTCTGTTAGCTTTATTTTCCAAAACACGTGATCCTACCACTGTGACTTATTTAATGAATATTTATTCATTTTATCATTTGGGGGAATCTTTTAAAATCAATTTGCCTTCCTTCTATTGGTGGCATCACTTTTTTAAATCTCATTTCCCAGTAAATGTTTGCCTTTTATTGTGCTCCCCTCTATGTCAAACAGCCCCATGTTTTATACAGTTTTCTTCGAAAAATGTCTTGGCCTTTCCATTCAGTTGCTATTCTCAGTTCCTTTACATTGCTTATAGATACCATTTTTTAAGAGCTTGAACGAGTTATTCCTTGAATCCTTTGAAACTTTGAACGAGGGATGTCCAGTCTGATGAAGAGAAGAACTAGGGGTGATATGATGGCCGTCTTCCAGTACTTGAGTGCCTGAAGGCAGGACAAGAAGCAACGGGTGGAAACTAATCAAGGAGAGAAGCAACCTAGAACTAAGGAGAAACTTCCTGACAGAACAATTAACCAGTGGAACAACCTGCCTCCAGAGGATGTGAATGCTCCAACACTGGAAGTTTTTAAGAAGAGACTGGACAGCCATTTCTCTGAAATGGTCTAGGGTTTCCTTCCTGCGCAGGAGGTTGGACTAGATGACCTCCAAGGTCCCTTCCAACTTTATTATTATTATTATTATTATTATTATTATTATTATTATTATTATTATTATTATTATTATTATTATTATTATTATTATTATTAACAACCTATTCTTCAAAGCCCCCGAGGGAAGGACAAGAAGTAACAGATGGAAGAACATCAGGGGGAGATCCAACCTAGAATTAAGGAGAAATTTCCTGACAGTTCGAAGAATTAATCAGTTGAACAGCTTGCCTCCAGAAGTTGTGGGTGCTCCATTACTGGAGGTTTTTAAGAAAAGAATCGATAACTATTTGTCTGAAATGGTATATGGTCTCCTGCCTGAGCAGGGAGCTGGACTGGTTTTTAAGAAGAGAGTGGACAGCCATTTGTCTTGAAAAGTATAACAGAATAACAGAGTTGGAAGGGACCTTGTAGGTCATCTAGTCCAACCCCCTGCTGAGGCAGGAAACCCTATACCATTCCGGACAAATGGCTATCCAGTCTCTTCTTAAAAACGTCCAGTGTTGGAGCATTCACAACTTCTGAAGGCAGGTTGTTCCACTGATAGTTTCTAACTATCAGAAAATTTCTCCTTAGTTCCAGGTTGCTTTTCTCTTTGATTCATTTCCATCCGTTGCTTCTTGTCCGGCCTTTAGACGCTTTGGAGAATAGCTTGACTCCCTCTTCTTTGGGGCAGCCCCTGAGATACTGGAAGACTGCTACCCTGTCCCCCCTCGTCCTTCTCTTCATTAAACTAGACATACCCAATTCCAGCAACCGTTCCTTATATGTTTTAGCCTCCAGTCCTCTCATCATATTGGTTGCTCTTCTCGGCCTTCCAACCCTATAATTCTAAGTTCTATGATCTTCTTTTATGGATCTGAGACTTCAGTTGGGCCAATTTCCCGTTCTCTCTGATGTCTTTGCTTTCTACTTCTTCAGCAACATTCAACAGATCGTCCGACAGCCATTTCATCATCTTCTTTCCCTTCGTTGCATCTTGGGATATTTTTACTTGCTTCATCCTTAACGTTATCATGAATTTCACTGCGGGGTTCTTCGAAGCACTCTATAGTTGTCAAACCGTACCCATTAAATGCATCCTTTAACTTCGTTGCGAAAAAAAATGCAGCGTTTCGCTGAGGGAGTATCTTCATAGTTGGATGATTTTATTAGTTTTCTTTAATTTAAGCCCTACGTTTGCAAGAAGCAGTTCAGGATCCGAGCCACTGTCAACACTGGCTCTCGTTTTGTTTTGTTTTTTTGCTGATGGAATTCAGCTTTCCCATCTTGGCTGGCAGACAATATAGCTAATTTTATTTGGTATTGTTCACCTAGTGATGTCTATAGAGAGAATCGTTTTATTGGAGGAAGGTATTTGCTGTAAAGATTGAATTTTCCTGGCAGACCTCTATTAGCTCCTCGCCTGCCTCATTTCATATACTGAGGTCACCTTTTCCCATTATTTCATATACTACCATACCACCAATATTATTCTAACTTCTTTTTAGTGGGAAGTATGTTGATGCGAGGTGACCTGTTCTGATTCATCTCAGAACAGTCGTTCACGGAATAACAATGTTCAGTCGACATTTATTTATTTCTAAAACACAGAACACAGAGTTGGAAGAGGCCTTGGAGGTTTTCTAGTCCAACCCCCTGCTCAGACAGGAAACCCTACACCATTTCTGACAAATGACTGTCCAGCAACCTAGAACTAAGGAGAAACTTCCTGACAGTTAGAACAATTAACCAGTGGAACAACTTGCCTCCAGAAGGTGTAGGTGCTCCATCACTGGAGGCTTTCAAGAAGAGATTGGACAACCATGGAGAAGAGCTTGACTCCCTCTTCTTTGGGGCAGCCCCTGAGATATTGGAAGACTGCTATCCTGTCCCCCCTCGTCCTTCTCTTCATTAAACTAGACATACCCAATTCCAGCAGCCGTTCCTTATATGTTTTAGCCTCCAGTCCCCTAATCATCTTTGTTGCTCTTCTCTGCACTCTTTCCAGAGTCTCAACATCTCTTTTGCATCGTGGTGACCAAAACTGGATGCAGTATTCCAAGTGTGGCCTTACTTGCTATAGCACCATGGGGATAATAGGAAGAAGAACCGAAGAAGCTTCTCGGATGAGAAGCGAAACGTCTTCAAGGAAAAACAAAGTCCAGTTGCCTTCTGAAAAAGCGCCTTTGGGACACCCTGGCATCACTTTCCATGAAAACCGTACGTTCTGCTCTCTTTCTCCTGGAGGGTCCCACTCCAAGCCCCCCCAGTTTACAACATACTTTGTGCCACTCCTAGCAAATTCACAGGAAATGATCACCTTTTGAGGAGGGCTGTTTTGTTTTTCAGAAATTGTGCACCGGGCAATTTCTCTGATTTGTAGCCCAGGCTGTGTACCATGCTGAAAAAAGATGAGGTTGTGCTATTCATCTTTCAGTCGGAATCTTTGCTTTTGATTTGTGCAGATCAAATTTTCTCCCTGCTAGGCATTTCAAAGGACTCTCCTTGCAGGAGCGCTGGTGAAAATGTTCTTCATCTGGGACGATGTTTGATTTCGATGACAAGCTTACTCAAGAGCAGTGATGGTTAGACACCTAAAAGTAATTTTTTTTTTTTAGCTAGTAGCATGCAGACATCCATGTGTCCCACAATCAAGTGTATCCAAAATACCAAGAGTTGCATGAAGTTTGAAATAGTTATCTCCCACGTAGGCAATCTATTTACTTAAATATTAGCAGATCCTCTGCAAAATACCTCACTTGATCTTTTAAAATTCAGGGTATAAAAAGGTTATGGTTTTACTCCAGCAGCCTTATTATGGGTACAGGTTGTCCTTGACTAATGGCCACAACTAAGCCCAAAATTTATGTTTCTAAGGGCTCTACTCAGTGGTGGGATTGAAATAGGTGAACAACCGGTTCTCTGTGTGGATGCCGCTTCTGGAAGTCCATTCTGGGCCTGGGCAACAAAAAATTAGCTACTGGTTCTGCTGGTGCAAACTGGCTAAATCCCACTGCTGGCTCTACTCTACTCTACTCTACTCTACTCTACTCTACTCTACTCTACTCTACTCTACTCTACTCTACTCTACTCTACTCTACTCTACTCTACTCTACTCTACTCTTCTCTATATACTCTACTCTACTCTATATACTATACTCTACTCTACTCTATATACTCTACTCTACTCTACTCTATATACTCTACTCTACTCTACTCTATATACTCTACTCTACTCTGCTTGTAAGGACAATTTCCCCCCCCTCCTCTTTCCATTGGTTGTATTCAGAAATGAACACTTCCTTTTCATTGCATGGAACTGGAAGAGATGTTCTACTAAACTACTCACCTTCTTTCGTCATGAGTTAGCTGTTTGGCTTTGATTGGGACAACAATTGCCAGCACATTTTGGCATGACACCAAAACCAAGAAGACATGGAAGTGGCTTGGGCGGTCTTGATAGAAAATGATGCAGAGGGACATGCATCAGTAACCATATAGAACAGAATAAGCTGAAAGGAACCTTGGAGGTCTTCTAGTCAAGCCCCCTGCTCAAGCAGAAGAACCTATACCATTTCAGACAAGTGACTGTCTAGTTTCTTCTTAAAAATCTCCTGTGATGGAGCTCCCATGATTTCTGAAGGCAAGCTCTTTCCGTATCAAACTACGTAGTAAGCCTGTATTACGATTATTCTTCTCGTCTTTCCTGTTACCTATCTCCTTATCTTCTTATGACTATAACTTTATTGCTTGTATCTTTACAATTTATATTAATTTTTATCTAGTATCCTAGTATGATTTATGTTGTTTACTTATTTAGTATCCTATGACTATTATTCAGGGTTGTATCTGATGATTTATATGATGATTATGATCATGATTTATCACTTGTTGCTTGTATGTACACTGAGAGCTTATGCACCGTAGACAAATTCCTTGTGTGTCCAATCACACTTGGCCAATAAAGAATTCCATTCCATTCCATTCCATTCCATTCCATTCTATTCTATTCTATTCTATTCTAGATCCAATATCTATTCTATTCTATTCTATTTCATATATTTTCTATTCTGTTCTATTCTATTCTATTCTATTCTATTCTATTTCATATATTTTCTATTCTATTCTATTCTATTCTATTCTATTCTATTCTATTCTAGATCCAATATCTATTCTATTCTATTCTATTCTATTCTATTCTATTCTATTCTATTCTATTCTATAAAAATTTCCTGGCAGTTAGAACAATTAATCATTGGAACGGCTTGGCTCCAGAAGTTGTGGGTGCTCCAACACTGGAGGCTTTTAAGAAGACAGTGGACAGCCATTTGTCTGAAATGGTTCCCTGCTTGAGCCTGGGGTTGGACTAGAAGACCTCCAAGGTCCCTTCCAACTTTATTATTCTGTTAATACCTAAAAAGAAAACACACCTGGTGTAATGATGTTGACAGGGACTAAAAAGTAATTTAAGGCAGGCCTCCTCTGGTTCATGAATAAGCCAGCTATGGCAATGATGGGATAACATGCTTATATAAATATTCCCGATCTCTCTCCTGGTTGTGATGTTCTTATAACGTAATTGCTTCTGGGTTCAGAAAACACTGCCTACTACTATTTTGGTGAAAAGCCTCAAAGGCTACCAGCAACAATAACATGAACCTGTAATTGAAACAGTCATAACAGAAGAATAAGAAATGAAAGTAAAAGGATATTAAAATCAGCAGGGAGGAAGGCGGCAATAAACCACCATTTAAACCATTTAAATATCATCCACTTAATGGTGGGGAGAAATAATTTGCTTTCAAGAAGCACTAAAAAGGAGGAGGATACCATTTTGCAATTGGATTATGGCAGAAGAAGACCTGTTATGACCCATAACAGTAGAAACCCAATCAATCAATCAGAATGGAGCTGAAAGGGACCTTGGAGGTCTTCTAGTCCAACCCCCTGCTCAATCAGGAGACCCTCTACCATTTCAGATAGATGGCTGTCCAGTCTCTTCTTAAAAAACATCCAGAGATGAAGCACCCACAACTTCTGAAGGCAAGTTGTTCCACTGGTTAATTGTTCTCATTGTTAGGAAGTTTCTTTAACAATCAACCAGTGGAACAGCTTGCCTCCAGAAATCATGGGCGCTCCATCACTGGAGATTTTTAAGAGGAGACTGAACATTCATCTGTCTGAGATGGTGTAGGTTCTCCTGCTTGAGCAGGGGCCGGACTAGAAGATCTCCAAGGTCCCTTCCAGCTCTATTCTATTCTATTCTATTCTATTCTATTCTATTCTATTCTATTCTATTCTATTCTATTCTATTCTATTCTATTATATTCCATTCCATTCCTTTCCATTCCATTCCATTCCACATATTCTATTCTATTCTATTCTATTCTATTCTATTCTATTCTATTCTATTCTATTCTATTCTATTCTATTCTATTCTATTCTATTCCATTCCTTTCCATTCCATTCCACATATTCTATTCTATTCTATTCTATTCTATTCTATTCTATTCTATTCTATTCTATTCTATTCCATTCTATATTCTATTCTATTCTATTCTATTCTATTCTATTCTATTCTATTCTATTCTATTCTATTCCATTCCATTCCATTCCATTCCATTCCACATATTCTATTCTATTCTATTCTATTCTATTCTATTCTATTCTATTCTATTCTATTCTATAGTAAGAATATTGTGTAGGGAACCACATTTTAATACACATTCAAATGACATCTTCTCCCCATCTGTATGGTAACCCTGACACTTATTTTTCAAGAAGGCTAAATTTTTCTACAATGGGATTATATTTATTTGAAACAAAAAAAAACAAAAAAAAAACATATTTCCACTTCTACTGCTCTGGAGATTCAACCTAAGGTCTACATTAGGCAGGCCCTGCCGCTGTCATAAATGTGAGCCAGTGGTCAAGCGTCCGAATTTTGATCACATGACCACGGGGATGCTGCAATGATTGTAAGTGTGAAAAATGGTCGTAAGTCCCCTTTTTCAGTGCCGTTGTAACTTCAAACAGTCACTAAACAAATGTCTGTAAGTCAAGGACTATTTGTATAAGCTTTGCTTGGTGATTGAATTGAAGAGTTGCACTCATGTTAGTCTTATTTTTAGAAGCATCCAACATTATCCGTGGTTAGGGGAATTTTTTTTTAAAGAAATCAAGATAGTGGTCACAGCTGCACAATCAATCCCCTGGCATTTTATCACATTTTTTTTTTATTTGTTTATGATGGAATACAAAGCATGATAGCACCAAGAAAGGGAAAATATGGATGGGTAATTATACGGTGAAGGTGGCAAAAAAATCCTAGTTACAAAATTGGTGATTAAAATAAATTAAGCGAGCCCAAAAAAAAAGAAAGAAAAAAAAAAGAAAAGAAAACTAATTAACGGAGGAAAACAATAAAAGAGAGAAAACTCCTATCATAATGACAGGGATAAAATACTAATTCAATCTTTAAACTTATCATTAAAGCCAGACCATATGGAAACATATGGTTCCGCCTTCTCGTTTTTAGAACACACCGACTTCTCAGAAACAAATTATAGACATAAACCCTGTCTATTCTTTAAAATCAGAAGATGGCTTCTTTCCGATTAAATGAAATTGTCCTTTTTGTCAAAGCAGGCAAAGAACCCACATCAACCAAGGTACAGTTGCTTCTGGACCTGAAAAAAGGAAAAGAAAGAAAGAAAGAAAGAAAGAAAGAAAGAAAGAAAGAAAGAAAGAAGGAAGGAAGGAAGGAAGGAAGGAAAGAAAGAGGGAGGGAGGGAGGGAGGGAGGGAGGGAGGGAGAAAGAAAGAAAGAAAGAAAGAAAGAAAGAGAAAGAAGGGAGGGAGGGAGGGAGGGAGAGATGGAAGGAGGGAGGGAGGAAGGAGGGAGGGAGGGTTGCGACTATAAGCACAAGGCTCTCAGCGATGTTGTGCTTGTGTGAGGTTTGTGGTTCTGCCACCGCCAGGCTCACGGCGATGCTACCACCGGCACAAGGATCATGTCACCACCCCCGCATGAAGCTCGTACCGCTGCCACCACCGGCGCGAGGCTCGTGCTGCTGCCCACCTGCTGCTTGCGGTGCTGCCACTGCCCTCACAAGGTTCATGGCAATGCCACCACCTGTGTGTGGCATGCTGATGCCCACCTGCCACTCACAGTGCTGACACTACCCACACAAGGTTCATGGCAATGCCACCACCTGTGTGTGCTGATATCCACCTGCTGCTTGCGGTGCTGCCACTGCCCGCACAAGATTCGTGGCAATGCCGCCACCTGTGTGTGGCGTGCTGATGCCCACTTGCTGCTTGTGGTGCTGCCACTGCCCACACAAGGTTCCTGGCAATGCCGCCACCTGTGTGTGGCGTGCCGATGCCCACCTGCCGCTGGCGGTGCTGCCGCCCCGTGCAAAGTTTGTGGCAACGCCACCACCTGCCTGCACAATACTAGTAGCAACAGTGGCACGAGGGTGGGTGAGCACGCACACTGCCCAGCTACTCATGTGGCCCAATGGTCAAGAGGCCACGGACCGATAGTGGGCTGTGGCCCATAGGTTGGGGGCCTCTGCAAGGTGTGGCTTCTAAATGTCAACTAAAACCACATCAAAGAAAGTACAGGGAAAAGACTCGGTCAAAGGAATTTTTTTCCAGTCCGGTGGTCATTTTGGAGATTCAGAAAATAAATTTGGCCCTGAAAAAAAAAAGTTGTAAACGGGGAAAAAAAAAGGAAAATCAGAGAAGAAGGGTGGGGAATGAAATGAAGCATAGAAAAATAACAAAATGGCTCTCAGCTCCTCACAGGTGGGTTTGATATAACAAGAGCAAATGTCCTCTCTTTTGGTTTCTTTATTTAATTAGGTCCTCTTTCTGTCTCATTGCCCAGAGAGTATATAACAAAGATGAGAAGCTGCCTTGCTAGATATGTTTTATATTGCTGAATAAAGAGGACTTGCTATAAATTGGCCCTCAATCTCTGTAATAAATTAGACAGCTGTACTCGGTGCCATCAATATAGAATCTTGTCTGGCTAAATAACCTGTAAAGGAATTATATTCTAGCTAGTGAAGTTTCCTTCAACGTGTTGCCATTTTCAAGGAGAAATGTCGGAAGATTTTTCTGTCAGAACGAGCTAGTCATCTGCAAAAATAATATCAGACTAATGCAATAAGTTATATGTCTTTTGAAGGGGAAGGTTCATTTCCCAAGCTTGTGGGTTGGTTTCCAAATGTTTCATTACCAGGCTAGGTAACATCTTCAGTGGAGTTTAGGAGGTGTCAGTGTTCTTCTGTTTATAAGGGCTCCCGGTGTGGGTGTGTCTTGTGATGGGTCAGGTATGAGTCATCAGTGAGAGGCTTGTGATGGATCTTGTAATGGGGAGGTTACATCAGGTGAGGAGAAGAGAAGAGCAACTAAGATGATCCAAGGCCTGGAGACCAAAACGTATGAAGAACGGCTGCGGGACTTGGGTTTGGCCAGTCTAAAGAAAAGAAGAAGTAGGGGAGACACAATAGCAGTGTTCCAGTATTTGAGGGGCTGCAACAAAGAAGAGGGGGTCACGTTATTCTCCAAAGCACCAGAGGGAAGGACGAGAAACAATGGTTGGAAGCTGATCAAAGAGAGAAGCAACCTGGAATTAAGGAGAAACTTCCTGACAATGAGGACAATCAACCAGTGGAACAACTTGCCTCCAGAAATCGTGGGTGCTCCATCACTGATGGTTTTTAAGAAGAGGATAGACAGTCACTTGTCTGAGATGGTATAGGTACTCCTGCTTGAACAGGGGGCTGGACTAGAAGATGTCCAAGGTCCCTTCCAGGTCTACTCTACTCTATGTCCAGTTTAACGAAGAGAAGGACGAGGGGGGACATGATAGCAGTGTTCCAATATCTCAGGGGCTGCCCCAAAGAAGAGGGAGTCAAGCTATTCTCCAAAGTGCCTGAGGGCAGGACAAGAAGCAACGGATGGAAACTAATCAAGGAGAGAAGCAACCTGGAACTAAGGAGAAACTTCCTGACAGTTAGAACAATTAACCAGTGGAACCACCTGCCTCCAGAAGCGATGAATGCTGCAACACCGGAAGTTTTTAAGAAGAGACTGGACAGCCATTTGTCTGAAATGGTAGAGGGTTTCCTGCCTGAGCAGGGGGTTGGACTAGATGACCTCCAAGGTCCCTTCCAACTTTTTATTATAATAATAATAATAATAATAATAATAATAATAATAATAATAATCATAATCATAATCATAATCATAATCATAATAATAATAATAATAATAATAATAATAATTATTATTATTATTATTATTATTATTATTATTATTATTATTATTATTATTATTATTATTATTATTATTATTATTATTATTATTATTATTATTATTTTGGAACCATCAAGCTGAAAATAGTGAATCAAGTTTGATGGTTCATCAAATGAAGTTTCCTCCTTATTGATATCCATGTATGCCCTGTTATGTCTTTCTAGTTGATATCCATGTCTTTTTGATGCTGGACTCCTCTCTCTCTCTCTCTCTCCCTCCCTCCCTGCCTGCCTGCCTGCCTGCCTGCCTGCCTGCCTTCCAATGTTCAGATGCAGAAGCAACTGTACTTTCTTTGATGTGGTTTTAGTTGATGTTTAGAAGCCACACCCAACCAGGCACCACATAAATATGACACATAGAATAACCCAAAGCACACATTCTGATAGAGAGAAGTTCTCTGCTCCAGCACAAGTCCAAAAGCTCAGAAGACTGAACCTCTCGTCCCCGGTGAATGACCCAGGTTGAATCCTGCAGAATATTTGAAGTTCAGGGTTGATCTATCTATCTATCTATCTATCTATCTATCTATCTATCTATCTATCTATCTATCTATCTATCTATCTATCTATCTATCTATCTATCTATCTATCTATCTATCTATCTATCTATCTATCTATCTATCTATCTATCTATCTATCTATCATCTAGAGCTGTGGTGGCACAGTGCTGAGAATGCAGTACTGCAGGCTGATTCTGCTCATAGTCTGCAGTTTGATCCTGACCAGCTCAAAATTGACTCAGCCTTCCATCCTTCTGAGGCCAGTAAAACGAGGACCAAGATTGTTGGGGGGGCAATAGGCCGACTATTGTAAACCGCTTAGAGAGGGCTGTAAAGCACTGTGAAGCGGCATATAAGTCCAAGTGCGTTCTCTCTCTCTCTCTCTCTCTCTCTCTCTCTCTCTCTCTCTCTCTCTCTCTCTCTCTCTCTCTCTCTCTCTCTCTCTCTCCTCGGCTGCCCATCTTACCACAGGATAACTCTGGGTGGCTTACAATATTAAAAAAAAGATAAAATATTACAAAAATACAATACACAACCCACCTAGCTAAAAGATGGGGAATGAGTGAGTAGGATGACCTGATTTGGGGGGGTGGAGGTGGGATGTGTTATTAAGATCTATTAAGATCAGGATTAGGACCAGACAGATCCAGGTTTAAGTCCATCTTTATGTCCTGGAAATTTACTGGTGATTTTTGACCAGCCGTTATCTCAATATTCTCTATCAATCATTTATGAAATGGGCCAGGGAGGGGGGGAGGACGAGAAACCGGTCAAGATTGCAATGCACATCCAATATTACACAGCCCAAGCTTGCTTAACTTTCTCAGATCAATCAAGGCTGATTGCTGTCAATCCCCTTCAATCTGTTCCCTGTTACTATGGCATTCCATTCAAGGCATTCTATTAAAGTCCCTGCCACTTTTTCTATGCAATTTCCCTTAACATCTATGATAAACAGCTTTTCTGGTATGCCCTTATTTTTAAATGCAACTCTTCCTAATTGGTGTCTATTTGTGTGTGTGTGTGTGTGTCCGTGTACCTACCCAGATATATTTTCTTCCTTGGCAACCCTGCTGAAAATTTTCAAGAGTTATAAATAGTTTGGAAAGCTCAATGAATCATATATCTACCAAAGCCGCAACCATCCCGTTTTAGATTTTTAGACCCATCTTCCTTTATTTCAGCTTTATCGAAAGTGGAGGAGAGGGTGCCAAAATTGGGAAGATTCAGATGGAAGATTGCAATTCTGGCTTACGCCCTTCTGCTTTAAATGGCAGATTTAAAAAAATGACTACGTTCAGAAGATCCATTGCCTGGTTTAATTCTTTTAAGGATCAAATGCTTTCAGTCTGCTTCATCAAAACAAAGGCATAGGTGTGAACAGAATAACGGAGGTGGAAGGGACCTTGGAGGTCATCTAGTCCAACCCCCTGCTCAGGCAGGAAACCCTATACCATTCTGGACAGTCCAGTTACTTCCAGAAAACCTCTGGTGATGGAGGACCCACAATGTCTGGAGGAAAGCTGTTCCACTGCTTAATTGTTCTCAATGTCAGGAAATTGTCGTATCCCTCCCCCTCTGTTGAGAGAGGGCTGTTCAATTTTGACACAGATGGCCTCTTTGACCCCATATTTCAAACCTGTCTGTCCTTTCTGCCCTCAACAACTCGTTAAAAGAATGCAAATGACCGGCTATCTGCAAGGAGTATAAATCCTCCCATTCCCCGCCATCCAGTCAGAGCTGAAGAAGCTTCTTGGATGAGAAGCGAAACGTCTTCAAAGAAAAAACAAGAAAGTCCAGTTACGTCTTGAAAAAGCACCTTTGGGATCCCTAGTCCTTCTTTTTGTTACACCAGACATATCTACTTCCTGCAACCATTCACCATACGGTTTAGCCTCCCCATCCCTTTTATTGCTCTCCTCCGTACTCTTTTCTAGAGTCTCAATATCTTTCTTATTGGCAACCTTGGATGATATCGATGGGAAAATTACTGGCATAAAAGTTAATTAAACATTCAAATGGCTGAAATCCTGTGAGTTCATTTTGTAAGAAATCTCCGGAGAAGCATGAGACTCTGATGAGATTCTTGTATCCTCATGGCTGGTCACAGAGATTTTTAAAGATGAGTTTGCCGATAGCTCACCAGGGTTGGTGATCTTAAAAGCATGCAGCTCATTTTTTTAAAATTAAACCTGCCAGAAATTTTTATCAACATATATATTTCATGTGCAGCGTTAGAGCATTTACACTTCTGTCAAGTCTTTGAAACTGTCTGTCTGTCTATCTATCTATCTATCTATCTATCTATCTATCTATCTATCTATCTATCTATCTATCTATCTATCTATCTATCTATCTATCTATCTATCTATCTATCATCTAAAGAAGGAGAGTGCAAAAGTTGGCTTGAAACTCAACATTAAGAAAACCAAGATCATGACATCCGGCCCTCTCAATTCCTGGCAAATAGATGGGGAAGAAATGGAGGTAGTGACAGATTTTATCTTCCTGGGCTCCAAGATCACCGCAGATGGGGACTGCAGCCAAGAAATTAAAAGACGCTTGCTCCTGGGGAGGAAAGTTATGGCAAATCTAGACAGCATACTAAAAAGCAGAGACATCACCCTGCCAACAAAAGTGCGTATAGTCAAGGCCATGGTTTTCCCAGTTGCAATGTATGGCTGTGAAAGTTGGACCGTAAGAAAGGCTGAGCGCCAAAGAATGGAGGCCTTTGAACGATGGTGCTGGAGAAGACTCCTGCGAGTCCCCTGGACTGCAAGGCCATCCAACTGGTCAGTCCTAGAGGAGATCAACCCTGACTGCTCTTTAGAAGGCCAGATCCTGAAGTTGAAACTCAAGTACTTTGGCCAACTAATGAGAAGGAAGGACTCCCTGGAGAAGAGCCTAATGCTGGGAAAGATGGAGGGCAAGAGAAGAAGGGGACGATAGAGAGTGAGGTGACTGGATGGAGTCACTGAAGCAGTAGGCGTGAGCTTAAATGGACTCCAAAAGATGGCAGAGGACAGGATGGCCTGGAGGAACGTGGTCCATAGGGTCGCGATGGGTCGGACACGACTTCTTAACTAACAACAACAACCCAAGATGTGGAACTGGCCATCAGCCTGACTGGCTTCAAACAAATAAGAAGTGTGTGTTTGTGTGTGTGTTTGTGTGGGGCAGTGTGGTGTTGGATCAATTCATGGAATCGATTCTTAAAGTGAATATAAAGACAGAACCACATCGTTTTCTTTTAGGATCCCTTTATGGAATGTCTGAGGATCAATCTTTTTTAGCCTTGATGGGACTGCCTCTGAAGACCAACTGCTGGGTGACACATGGGCTTTTTTGTAATGCAGATGGCTGGCCATTGGGAAAACAGATTGCTAGACTAGACCGGGCAGAAGTCCAGTCCAAGGGGACGCTGCTGAAATTATTGTGCTTATGGTCTCCTGTTCTCCTTTCAGCTTCAGAAACACATAGCATGTCCCAGCCATCAACCATAAAACATCAGCCCAGCTATAGAAAAACAGATTTCTGAGTTTCTGAAATGTCACCATCGGTATAACATTCCCCTTTACAGCAATTAGATTTTTATGCCTCTCCATTTGCTGGGTATCAGAGGCGAATCAGAGACCTAAAATTGTATTAAAGCATGTCATTACGGAATGCCAGCTTTTTTTTTTTTACAACTTCTGGAATTTCTGCTGCTTGGGAATAATTGCAGTTCCTAGACATTTGAGCCAAGATTTATGCAAAGTCAGAACAGATCCTCTCGTAGGACTGCTGGCCGAGGGACATATGTGAGCATATTATTTTAATGACTGATTTTAATGTTGGTTTTGATTTTAACGGCATTAATAGGTTTTACGCTTAATATTTCCAAAAACGATCTTAAGCTGCCTGGAGGCTTGTTATAATGCAAACGGTGGCACATAAATTCGGTGATCTATAAAGAGCTAAAATCACTGGGTCCAAAAACTAATAAATCGGCAATTAATTTGGGAAAAAAATATGAACTATTTCCTATTTCTTCAAACAGAAGACAAGTATAGTAGATCTGCACCTTGTCTGGTGAATCTCCATTCAGCCTCCCAGCTTCTGTGCCCTCCCATTTAACGAGTTATCCTTTTGAATCTTTGTTTTCCATTATTAATAAATCTTTGGTGATCAGTTTGATGGACAAACGGTTGGGAAAAAAAGAAGTGGATTTTTATTTTTGTACATGGAAACTGTGGCGAGATTATTGAAACGTTGGACATATTAACTAAGATGATTAAGGGCCTGGAGACTAAAACATAAGAAGAAGGGTTGCAGGAATTGGGTATGGCTAGTCTAGAAAAAAGAAGGAATAGGGGGGACACGATAGCAGTGTTCCAATATCGGAGAGGCTGCCACAAAGAGGAAGGGGTTAGCTTATTCTTCAAAGCACCAGAAGGCAAGACAAGAAGCAATAGATGGAAACTAATCAAAGACAACCTTGAATTAAGGAGAAACTTCCTAATAGTGAAAACAATTAACCAGTGGAATGACTTGGCTTCAGAAACTGTGGGTGCTCTATCACTGGATGCTTTTAAGAAGAGACTGGTCAACCACTTGTTTGGAATGATGTTGGGTCTCCTGCCTGAGCAGGGGGTTGGACTAGAAGACCTCCAAGGTCTCTTCCAACTTTGTTATACCCTATACCATTTCAGGCAATTGGTTGTCCAATATATTCTTAAAAACTTCCAGTGTTGGAGCATTCACAGCTTCTGGAGGAAAGTCATTCCACTGATTAATTGTTCTCACTGTCAGGAAATTTCTCCTTGGTTCCAGGTTGCTTCTCTCCTTGATTAGTTTCCATCTGTTGCTTCTTGTCCTGCCTTCAGGGGCTTTGGAGAATAGCTTGACTCCCTCTTCTTTGTGGCAACCCCTTAGATCAGGGGTGTCAAACTGCCGGCCTGTGGGCCAGATCCGTCATGCTGAAATCGCACCCATCCCAGCTCCAGCAATGGGGGAAAAGTCACAATACATTGCGACAAGTCATGTGACATGGCAAGTTTGACACCCCTGCCTTAGATAGTCCTTCTTTTCATTAAATTAGACATACCCAATTCCAGCAACCATTCTTTATATGTTTTAGCCTCCACCCTCCTAATCATCTTTGCTGCTCTTCTCTGCACTCTTTCTAGAGTCTCAACATCTTTTTTACATTGTGCTAACCAAAACTGGATGCAGTATTCCAAGTGTGGCCTTACCAAGGCATTATAGAGTGATGATGATGATGATGATGATGATGACGACAATAATAATAATAATAATAATAATAATAATAATAATAATAATAATAATAATAATAATAATAATAAAGTTGGAAGGGACATTGGAGGTCATCTAGTCCAACCCCCTGCTCAGGCAAGAAACCCTATACCATTTCGGACAAATGGCTGTCCAGTCTCTTCTTAAAAACTTCCGGTGTTGGAGCATTCATCGCTTCTGGAGGCAAGCTCTTCCACTGGTTAATTGTTCTAATTGTCAGGAAGTTTCTCCTTAGTTCTAGGTTGCTTCTCTCCTTGATTAGTTTCCATCCGTTGCTTCTTGTCCTGCCTTCAGGCACTTTGGAGAATAGCTTGACTCCCTCTTCTTTGGGGCAGCCCCTGAGATATTGGAACCCTGCTATCATGTCCCCCCTTGTCTTTCTCTTCATCAAGTGGTATTAACAAAACAAGACAAGAAAACTAGAACTGAAAGAGTGTAGAAAGAGTTAAAAGCAACCAAGCTTTGCAACAATATATGCTAGCTGCAATAAAGTTCAGAACTGCTGCTATGCATCCTTCATACATGCATTTGCAACTTCTTGAGTCTAAAGGCATGGAGTGAGTAACTCTAGGACAGAACAGTTTTTTGTGATGCTTCACGTTATAATTTCATCTGCTAACATTAATGCCATGCTAGCAGAACACATTATCAAGCAGTAATGTGGAAGCCAGAATTACAAACAAAATTGCAAAAGACCGGGGGTGGGGTGGGGTGGGAGAGACGGACAATGGGAATTTCAATTTGGCCAGGCTGATGGAGGAGGGAAGGAGGTAGGGTGAGGAGACAATTTACACAACTTTCACTGTGTGTGACTTTTCAGATAAGCGTGGGAGACATTTGTGTCTAATGGAGGCAATTCTCTGTGACATCTCAAAGAGCTGGAGAGTGAAATTTCACAGAAGGGGGTATTGAAGACTGAAGCAACCAACAGGACATTAGCTCAGCCTTCCAGCCAGCTGATTTGTTGATTTTAATACAGAGTTGAAGGCCAGTCGCCATTTTGACCATCAGGCCTGGAATAAAATTATGAATCTTCCCCTAAGGCAGCAGTAACCCATCACAGATGGGAAAAGAGGCAGTCAGTGGTCTACTTGATGGACCATGGATCGCTGAAAGTAGGAAGAGAAGGAACATTTGCCATCTTTCCACTTTGTGTGTCTGTGTGTGTATACACTTTGTGTATAGGAATAGGAATAGAACAGAAGAGAAATAGATGATGAATAGAATAGAAGAGAATAGAATAGGAATAGAATAGAACAGAACAGAACAGAATAGGAATAGGAATAAGAATAGGAATAGGAATAGGAATAGGAATAGGAATAGGAATAGGAATAGGAATAGGAATAGAAATAGAAATAGAAATAGAAATAGAAATAGAAATAGAATAGAATAGAATAGAATAGAATAGAATAGAATAGAATAGAATAGAATAGAATAGAATATAGACTGGAATAGAATAGAATAGAATAGAATAGAATAGAATAGAATAGAATAGAATAGAATAGAATAGAACAGAAATAAGATTAGGAAAGAATAAGAATAAGAATAAGAATAGAATAGAATAGAATAGAATAGAATAGAATAGAATAGAATAGAATAGAATAGAAGCTGGAAGGGACCTTGGAGGTCTTCTAGTCCAGCCTCCCGTGCAAGCAGGAGAACCTATACCCTCTCAGACAAGTGACTGTCCAGTCTCTTCTTAAAAATTAGTATTTCTCTTTTTCGTTGTATTTTTTAATGAAATTATTGCTCAAGAGAAGCTTGTAGACTGGAGGGGAAGAGAGAATGAATGTCAATTAAGGAAGTTGTACGCCAATTAGACCGGTGCGATGGCTCCTGTAACAATTATTTCAGATCACTTGTTTCCAAATGCTGTGCTCTGGTCCTAATCACTCAGTCATTCATCTTAACTGGCATATTCATGTGTCCTTAAGTAGACAAAAATAAACAAAGAAAACTGCAGGGTAAGCAAAACCGTCCACTGAAATCCACAGAAAACCTCTGCAGCTCAGGTCCAGCTTTTTTGGGGGGGTGGATTTGTCTGTTTCACTTCCTCAAAGGGAGTCCCTATAATCTATCAGCTGCAGGAAATCACAGGCCAGCTGAAAAGAAACTCCATTTTATTCTCATCCAGGCACAAAATAACATACAAAGACTTCAGAGTAGGAGAATAGAATAGAATAGAATAGAATAGAATAGAATAGAATAGAATAGAATAGAATAGAATAGAATAGAATAGAATAGAATAGAATAGAATAGAATAGAATTCTTTATTGGCCAATTATGATTGGACACACAAGGGATTTATCTCCGGTGAAAAAGCTCTCAGTGTACATGCAAGCAACAAGTAATAATCATGATCATATTCATAAAAAACAATCATCATAAAGATGATTTAAAGGCAGGACAAGGAGCAACGGGTGGAAGCTAACCAAAGAGAGAAGCAACCTAGAACTAAGGAGAAACTTCCTGACAGTGAGAACAATTAACCAGTGGAACAACCTGCCTCCAGAAGCGGTGAATGCTCCAACACTGGAAGTTTTTAAGAAGAGACTGGATAGCCATTTGTCCGAAATGGTATAGGGTTTCCTGCCTGAGCAGGGGGTTGGACTAGATGACCTTCAAGGTCCCTTCCAACTTCATCATCATCATCATCATCATCATCATCATCATCATTATTATAAGATACAACACTCAGTGACAGTCATAGGCTACTAAATAAAAGCAATCAAAATAAACATAATAGGATACTAATAAAAGCAATCAACATAAATCATAAAATACAAAACAACAAAGTTACAGTCATAAGATGCTAAAGGAATCGGTAATAGGAAAGATGAGAAGGATAATAGTAATAACTCCAAAGCACCTGAAGGCAGGAGAAGACGCAACAGATGGAAACTAATCAAGGAGAGAAGCAACCTAGAACTAAGGAGAAATTTCCTGACAGTGAGAACAATGTACTCAATCTATAGTGAGTTAGATTGTTTCAGACTGATGAACTGACTTGAAAAAGTCAGGCAGCATTCCTCAATTTATTAATATTGAACTAAGGGCTGATTCATGTGCCCTAATTTTGATCATATGACCATGGGGATGCTGGGACAGTCCTAATTGCTAAGACTCACCGGGAATCACATATTCAGTGCAGTTTTAGCACCAAATGGTCACAAAATTAATAGCTGTCAGTCAAGGACTACCTGTATAAGATATGTAAAACTATCTAGCAGAAAGAAATATTCCTCATTATAAAATTGTGTTCATTGTTGGTAAATTGTTCTCATGTGCTTCATTGCTAAACAGCATCTATTGTGTGTTGTTCAAGGCTAAGGTGAGTTAAACCTACTAATGTTTATGAGGGAGACCTCAGCTGAATGCTAGGGTGGCAGGTTAGAGAAGAAAAGAAAGAAAGAAAGAAAGAAAGAAAGAAAGAAAGAAAGAAAGAAAGAAAGAAGGAGGGAGGGAGGGAGGGAGGGAGGAAGGAAGGAAAGAAGGAAGGAAGGAAGGAAGGAAGGAAGGACAAAAGAAAACAATAGGATACTCCAACTATCCCATTGCTAATAAAACTGCATATGTATAACCCCAAGGAGTCAAAATTACCTTGATGTCTTTATTGCCTCCTTAAAATTGTTTTCTAAATGCAAAGTGATGAAACTTGTGCAAATACAAATAAATGAATAAAAACACTGCCCTATGACAAATCAAACCACTGTCTCCCTCACTATCTTTCAGTTCAGGAAAGCCGGAGTCTCCATATGAGAACCTCTAAGATTTTTATTGCTAATTTATGCTTCGGCATTTAACTCTTGCTGGTGGCTGGTTTTATCTGAGAGTTGTTTACTTCAGTGATTTTATTGCTCTGATGTTTTAATTCAGCCATCTCCTCCGGGAAGGGAACTTTAATATTTATTTGTTCGTTTAATGAATGAATTATTTAAGAGGCTGCTTGGCTGCTACCTATCTCTGGGCAGCTAACAACCCAAATCCCAAAACTAACCCAACACAAAATACATCCCAAAAGAAGGCACAGCAATAAAGATGCTGTAATCACGCCATCCTCAGGTTTGAGAAGACAGCTTGAGTGACGGGTCAAAATAATAAAGGGAGGAATATAAACAAGTAAACAAAGTTGGTTTTCAATCATTTGAAGAACGATAAAAGGGTGGGGTCATTTGAAAGGGCAGGTTTTGGCAGCAGAGAATCAGAATGGATAACCTACAGCAGCATAGTTGAAAACATGCGTAATCAATAGCCAGATAAGCAAAGCATCATCAGCTTTTTAGAACTGATGATGTTATCTAGTTGGGTAATGAAAGGTCTGTAAGGAAACAAACCAGCTCAGAGAGCACCAAGGACCCCACAGTCGTCGTCCTCCTCCACCTCCTCCTCCTCCTCCTCCTCCTCCTCCTCCTCCTCCTCCCTATAAACCCTTCTCCTTTCTAATACTGATGATGTTACCTAGTCGGGTAACAAAAGGTCTGTAAGGAAACAACCAAGCTCAGAGAGCACCAAGGACCCCACAGTCCTCCTCTTCCTCCTCCTCTTCTTCCTCCCCCTCTCCCTCCTAGCACTGATGACGTTACTTAGCTGGGTAACGAAACGTCTGCCAGAAAACCACCAAGCTCAGAGAGCACCAAGGATCCCACAGTCCTTCTCCTCCTCCCTCTCCTCCTCCCCCCTCCTCCTCCTCCTCCCTACAAACCCTAGTCGGGTAATGAAACATCTGCAAGGAAACAACCAAGCTCAGAGAGCACCAAGGACCCCATAGTCCTCCTCCTCCCTACAAACCCCTCTTCCTTCTAACACTGATGATGTTACCTAGTTGGGTAATGAAACATCTGCAAGGAAACAACCAAGTTCAGAGAGCACCAAAGACCCCGCAAGCATATGTTCCAGAAAAAAAATTTTTTTCTCCAAAATAGGGAACATCTTTTTTTTAAAAAAAACTTCTGGTTTCAAAAGAAGATCAGAGAAGAAAAGTAGAAACAAATTGGATTTCCGATTTCAGACAAAGCTTCGGGAACTCTTTAGAGTTGTCTTACAGGAGAGTTAAGTGGCATAAAATAAGAATAAATAAATAAAATAACATCGATTCCCTGCTCTGCCCTGATCTTATAATTTGTCTGAAATTACTATAGGGTCTCCTACCTGAGCAAGGGGTTGGACTAGAAGACCTCAAAGATCCTTTCCAACTGTGCTATTCTGTTCTGTCTGGTAAACTGGGATTAGGAAGAAAGATCCCTAGAATCAACCCCAAAAAAATCTAAGAGTCATCAGTCACAGCCCCAGGGAAGCAGGATATGACCGTTGGGACATAATAGGATTAACCCACCACCATCAAAATACCAGAAAGGCACACTCAGACTCAGGTCAAAGTTCATGCCACAGGAACAACTCCAAACAAAAGGCTCCAGAGGGTATAAAACCCCACTCCCTACATGTGCTCGCTCTCTTTTTCTTCCAGAGCCATCTTCCTGTCTAGCTTTCCTCTTCAATAAACTGCAACCTTCTTCTTAAAGCAGTCTCCATGTTGTTTATTCCCGACTTGGACTGAACCATGATGAAGACTTTCCCTTCAAAAATGGTGAGGGTGGCATCCCCCTCCCAGGTCCTTGGCCTATGGCCTTGAGAAGGCACGATGAGTAGTTTAGGTTTCCCTCTTCCCAGCAGCTCCTCCCCCTCCCCCAGTCTATGGCAGGCTGGCCTATAGCAAAGCAAGGCTGACGTTCAGGAGATTGATTTCTTGATTTCATCCATTCATAGTCAGCAGAACATCTTCACCTCCTTTCTCTCCTCCTCAGTTTGAGTCGTTCACAAGCCTTGATGCGCTTTCAATTATATTCTCTCTGTGTGTGTATGTGCACTGAAGCACATGCTTCAATTACAGTTTTATGATATCACATATCTGGATTTCTATGGAGCCCAACGCGGTGACTGCTCGGGAAATCTAACAATTACATTACTTGCCAGTCTGAGCTTGGTACCCTGAAAATCAATACGTGCCTCTGAGGTTAATCAACCACGGTACCCCCAGCCTTTTTAACACTGAATTTTCAATATGTACACTTTCCCCAAGAAAATGAAATTCAAATGGAAAAAGAAGGTTATATTGATTCATGTAATAGAATGGGTTTCTTGCTGTTTTTCTGCTTGGAGTGAACTGAGCGCATCTTCACCTATCCATATGTCTTCTCCTTTGGAAAGAAGAAGGGACACCAGTTGCAATCAGTTCCATCAAGGTGTAATTTTGTTGGCATTTGAGAAGCCATGGTTTCCAGAATCAGCTCACTGATTGAGACTAACTAGCTGAGAGCTTTGTTTCTGAAAGACGCCAGGTGGAATTCCCATTAGGGGAATTTAATAATAGAGCAGGTTGCTACCCTACCTTGGTCATTTAGAGGTCTAAATCAGGGGTCTTCAAACTTGGCCCCTTTATGACTTGTGGACTTCAACTCCCAGAATTCCTCAGCCAGTGTGCCTGGCTGAGGAATTCTGGGAGTTGAAGTCCACAAATCTTAAAGGCCTTGGTCAGGGGTCTTCAAACTTGGCCCTTTTATGACTTGTGGACTTCAACTCCCAGAATTCCTCAGCCAGCGTGCCTGGCTGAGGAATTCTGGGAGTTGAAGTCCACAAATCTTAAAGGCCTTGGTCAGGGATCTTCAAACTTGGCCCTTTTATGACTTGTGGACTTCAACTCCCAGAATTCCTCAGTCAGGCATGAATTCCTCAGACAGTCAAAACTGTCCATGGAGGTTCCATAATTTTAAGATTTATAAACTGGAGATGGAACACAATAACACAATCGCTTTAGGTAGCACTCCAGTGCATTTCATTGAGTCAGACTGCAGCCTCAAAGGTATGATCCAATGAAACAGCACACCCACAATTGTTGTGGAATAGCTTCTGCACAGAGATAATGACTGGCACAGTCACCAAGGGGACTTCCCTAGCTGAAGCTAGACTTCAACCCAATTTAACTTCGCCACCACCTTCCTTGACATTATCAGACACTGATTCACTTCACTGCCGTTGCCAGGAGGCTATGCAGTTCTTGACCAAGCCAAGCACAAAAACACTAGTGCAGGGGTAGGCAACCTCGGCTCTTTTCTGACTCGTGGACTTCAACTCCCAGAATCCCTGAGTCAGCATAGCTGACTCAGGAATTCTGGGAGTTGAAGTCCACGAGTCAGAAAAGAGCCGAGGTTGCCTACCCCTGCACTAGAGAATTCCTGGAAGCCTGGCAGTTCAACCAAAAGTTGGCCATCGACAGGCACATAGAGATAAACAACGTCTGCATACCATTGAAAAGAGACAATCCAAAAGCCCAACAGGAAGCAAAAGGACTCAAACACCTCCTTGCCAGCAATCAACACCCAGATAAGCAGAGATCAACACTAAAGTTAACCCTAGAGCAAAAACCAAGCCATAAATAGCACCCAATCAAGGAAGTGTAAACTCAGACAAACAAGCAAAAAGTAAACGGAGGAAGGAACGGTTGCTGGAATATATGAGGAATGGTTGCTGGAATTGGGAATGTCTAGTCTAATGAAGAGAAGGACGAGGGGTGACATGATAGCAGACTTCCAATATCTATGGGGCTGCCCCAAAGAAGAAGAGGGAGTCAAGCTATTCTCCAAAGCGCCTGAAGGCAGGACAAGAAGCAACGGATGGAAACTCATCAAGGAGAGAAGCAACCTTGAACTAAGGAGAAATTTCCTGACAGTTAGAACAATTAACCAGTGGAACAACCTGCCTCCAGAAGCGGTGAATGCTCCAACATTGGAAGTTTTTAAGAAGAGACTGGACAGCCATTTGTCTGAAATGGTATAGGGTTTCCTGCCTGAGCAGGGGTCAGATTAGATGACCTCCAAGGTCCCTTCCAACTTTTTTATTATTAGTAGTAGTATTATTGTTGTTGTTGTTGTTGTTGTTGTTATTAAACAGTCTAATCAGGGAAAGACCAAGAAGAAAACTCTATCAACACTGACAGGGGAAGCCATTTTTTACCTAAAGAGAAAGCAAACCTCACTCTTTTTCTAGCACTGATAATGTTACCTAGTTGGGTAATGAAATGTCTTCAAGAAAACCACCAAGCTCCAAGAACACTAAAGACCCCACAATTCAACCCTGGGCTAAAAATATTCTCTTCTGTGAGATCTTGCTTTTCAGTTTAGCCCCATTTTTTTCCCCCTGATGAAAACTTCAGTAAGTTGCTATAACAGGAAAAAAAAATGAGCATGCAACCTCAGGAGACTAGTCCCTCACTTTTCTCTTGCCAGAACAATCAATTTCCCCAAAGTGCTTCTGTTGTTGTCATAAATATCTTTGACTTCTTTTCAAATTTTATGAGATGGAGTGCATATTATTTTACTCTCTTACATTTTTTTTACATAAATTGTTATTGCCACCTTCAGGCATATAAGTTATCGGACATTCTTGACATCAAGGATAACATCTGCCACACTTTATGACCTTGTTTTATGACTCCCCCCTCCACTTTTTGGCTGCTGTCGTTTTTCTAAGAGTTTAATGAAGAGAAGGACGAGGGGGGACATGATAGCCGTGTTCCAATATCTCAGGGGCTGCCCCAAAGAAGAGGGAGTCAAGCTATTCTCCAAAGCGCCTGAAGGCAGGACAAGAAGCAACGGATGGAAACTAACCAAAGAGAGAAGCAACTTAGAACTAAGGAGAAACTTCCTGACAGTTAGAACAATTAACCAGTGGAATAACCTGCCTCCAGAAGCGGTAAATGCTCCAACACTGGAGGTTTTTAAGAAGAGACTGGACAGCCATTTGTCCGAAATGGTATAGGGTTTCCTGCCTGAGCAGGGGGTTGGACTAGATGACCTCCAAGGTCCCTTCCAACTTTATCATCATCATCATCATCATCATCATCATCATCATCATCATCATCAT
>NW_015390567.1:29375-31778 GCF_001527695.2 Protobothrops mucrosquamatus | reverse complement strand
AGAGAGAGAGAGAGAGAGAGAGAGAGAGAGAGAGAGAGAGAGAGAGAGAGAGAGAGAGAGGGAGAGGAGTCCAGCATCAAAAAAAACAAGGATATCAACTAGAAAGACATAACAGGGCATACATGGATATCAATGAGAAGGATACTTCATTTGGTGAACCATCAAACCTGATTTGCTATTTTCAGCTTGATGGTTCCGAAATCGTTCAGACACACCATCTGAAAAGAAGAAGCAGAAGATCACAACTCATTTGCCTTTATGCAAATGAATCTATCTAGACAAGGTCCCAGGTGGAATTATCAAAGAAAGTGCAGACAGAAAAACATACCATGAAGCTTTAGCCTCTCCAGCTGTTGAGTTTCTTGAGGTTTACCCTTGTTGCCCTTTGCATAAAAGTAGCTGGCAATTAAACCTGAGTTTTTAACAACTTCCCAAAGGAGAAAGAGAATGAAAGAGGGAAAGAGAAAAGTTCTTGAGCACAGTTAGTTGACAAGCTGGGTGAATATACTGTACAATTCTAACTGCTCCCTATGAAACAGAGCATGATTGTCAAAGAGTTATGTAAGAAACGCCTCAACAAACCAACAACCCTGTTTGGGAATCAAAGAAAGGATACAAGAAGGCAGATTTTATATATCAGGGGTCCTTGGTGCCCTATGAGCTGGATTATTTTCTTGCAAATGTTTCCTTTACCCACACTTGGAATACTGCATCCAGTTTTGGTCACCGCGATGTAAAAAAGATGTTGAGACTCTAGAAAGAGTGCAGAGAAGAGCAACAAAGATGATTAGGGGACTGGAGGCTAAAGCATATAAGGAACGGTTGCTGGAATTGGGGATGTCTAGTTTAACGAAGAGAAGGACGAGGGGGGACATGATAGCAGTCTTCCAATATCTCAGGGGCTGCCCCAAAGAAGAGGGAGTCAAGCTATTCTCCAAGGTGCCTGAAGGCAGGACAAGAAGCAACGGGTGGAAAGTAATCTAGGAGAGAAGCAACCTAGAACCAAGGAGAAACTTCCTGACAGTTAGAACAATTAACCAGTGGAACAACCTGCCTCCAGAAGCTATGAATGCTCCAACACTGGAAGTTTTTAAGAAGAGACTGGGCAGCCATTTGTCTGAAATGGTATAGGGTTTCCTGCCTGAGCAGGGGGTTGGACTAGATGACCTCCAAGGTCCCTTCCAACATCATTATTATTATTATTATTATTATTATTATTATTATTATTATTATTATTATTATTATTATTATTATTATTATTATTATTATTACGGTATTATCATCATCATCATCATCATCATCATCATCATCATTATTATTATTATTATTACCCAAACTAGGTAATATCATCAGTCTCTCTCCTTCTCCTTCCTTCCTTCCTTCCCTCCCTCCCTCTCTCTCTCTCTCTCTTCCTTCCACATCTTCCAAACATACAGTAGTTCTTTGAGTTTCTCTATGCTCTGCCTGGTGTCAGCGTTGATGGTGTCCAGCCATCATTTCTTTGATGGCCTGGTTTCCTTAAATTTGACAAATAAATAATGTGCTTGACAATGACGAAAGCCACCCTGGCTGAATTTTATTCCCCCTGCATTTGATGGACTAACTGGAGCCCGAGAATTCGGTCTGAATTGTCAAAATCAGGGTCTTTTCTTATTTGTGGCTGGCCAAGGAGCAACAAACACACCCCAGCAATCTCTTTTATCTTCCATGTCTGTAAATCATTCTATGGAAGCAGCAGATACCTCTTTGTTCTGATGACGTCCAAGGACAGCAAGCCTTAAAACATATAAAATCTGTTCATCTTTATCACCCATTACCTAAATGAGGAACGGCCGGATAAACAGGCAACTGGGGGGAAGGATAGGGCTAATAACATTTCATGGTGGCATCGTTTCCTGCAGACTGAAGGCGGCAGAAAGAACTTGAGCACCGAAGCTTGAATGGAAGTGAAGTCCGTTTCATCTCTTTCATTAGCACCCTCCTGTTAGGTATTGACTCAGGAACACCAGGAGATGAACGCAAACTTTGATACAAACAATTCTTGACATTTTTTAACCTTTATTTTAACCGGGTATTTCATCCTGATTAATGGGTTAAAGTGCTGGCACCTTTGCTGTTTAGCTTGTTGCCAATGAGGCTTGACTCTTCCCAGTGTTTGTCCATGCCTACCGTTGAGATGGTTTCAATGCTTTTCTGGTTTCCTTGTCTGTCCGTCTGTCCATCTGTCCGTGTGTCCGTCTGTCTGTCTATCATCATATCTATCATTAGATATAAATATGATATATCTATCTTATCTATTTATCATCTATCTATCTTTCTATCTATCCATCCACCCACCTATATCTATCTATCTATCTATCTATCTATCTATCTATCTATCTATCTATCTATCTATCTATCTAT
>NW_015390567.1:25498-29075 GCF_001527695.2 Protobothrops mucrosquamatus | reverse complement strand
GTCTGTCCGTCTGTCCATCTGTCCGTGTGTCCGTCTGTCTGTCTATCATCATATCTATCATTAGATATAAATATGATATATCTATCTTATCTATTTATCATCTATCTATCTTTCTATCTATCCATCCACCCACCTATATCTATCTATCTATCTATCTATCTATCTATCTATCTATCTATCTATCTATCTATCTATCTATACCTACCTACCTACCTACCTACCTACCTACCTACCTATCTATCTATCTATCTCATCTATATCTATCTATCTATCTATCCACCCACCCACCTATATATATCTGTCTGTGTCTGTCTGTCCGTGTCTGTCTGTCCGCCCACCCGTCCGTCCGTCCGTCCGTCCGTCCGTCCGTCCGTCCGTCCGTCCGTCCGTCCGTCCGTCCGTCCGTCTATCTATCTATCTATCTATCTATCTATCTATCTATCTATCTATCTATCTATCTATCTATCTATCTATCTATCTATCTATCTATCTCTTTCTAACATCTACTATATACGCAAGAATCTGGTCAACTGAAGTTCAGAATAACAGAAGTCAGAACTGAAGAAGCTTCTCAGATGAGAAGCGAAATGTCTTCAAAGAAAAAGAAAGTCCAGTTGCCTTTAGATATCATATACCGCTAAAGTTGAGAAATAGTGATTTTAGGTTATCCAGTTCAAACACTAGACTGCTAAAGAACCAGTTGTATCAAATTTTGGAAAACCTCAGCTTCAGTTCTGCTCCTACCTCTGTTTTCCCGAAAATAAGAACCGGTCTTATATTTTTTTTGCCTCCAAAAGAGGCACTAGGTCTTATTTTTTGGGGGGTGGCTTACCTTAGGACCACCACAGCCAGGCCTCCCACACCTGAACACCTCTTGCGATGCTGCTTGACTTCTTCAGCGGCCTCTTGCTGCCACTTGCGGCTGGATGACATGTGGCCCATTGTGCCATTGCCACTACTCATGGCGGGTCACCGCATGGCACTTCACGCTGTTGCTGATGCGGCAAGAAGCCATGTGGCTCTTTGCACCATTGCCATCGCTCCAGGCAGGAGGCCATGTGGCGTCCTGCTGCAAGCAGCGGAATCGGCCTGAAGCACAATCCGGCATCCTGCTGCAAGCAGCGTGTCAAAGCTGCTAACATCGGATGTTCTTGCTTTGACAACATATGGAGATGCAGCCATTTTCCTTTACTTTATGTTTTACTCTTAGAGTTAGAATTAGATGATACTAGGAGGGAGGAGGAAGAATGTGCACGAGAAATGAGACGTAACAAGATCGGAGTAGTGTGTGATTCAAGGTTTTTTGAAATAAGAGATGGTAAGAAATGGCGGGTTGGAGAACTGGAGGGAAAGCCTGCATTTCAAACTAATTGGAGAATGTGATTTATGACTGTTAATTAGAGGAGGGAATGGTGCTTTGTTACTATGTGCTCAGGGGAGGGGAATTCAGATTTTGGCTTGGACTATGTACGTGGTGATGTTATGCTACTCGATTCTTTAAGGTAAACAATGCCTCAAAGTTCTTTGAAGGGTTTCATCTGTCAGAACCATGACACAGTGGAAATGTCCTAAGCACAATGTGGCATCCTGCTGCAAGCAGCAGACATGGCCTAAAGCACTGTGCAAGCTCCGGCAACAAGCGGAGACACACAGCTTGACAAGTGTTGGGGTGTGGGAGGCCTGGCTGCAGTGGTCCTACTGGTAAGGTAAGCGGGTGTGGGCCACATGAGGCAGCTTCACCCCCCCACACACACACACACCTAGCTTGATTTCTAGGTTTGTGCCTCACCCTAAAACTAGGGCTTACTTTTAGGGGGGGTTACATCAGGCCAACCCCCGAAAATCAAGCTGGGGCTTACTTTCTGGGGGGGGGGGCTTACTTTTGGGGAAACACAAAAAGAAAAATCTTCATCAGGGTCCAGTCCAAGCTGGGAATAAACACAATGGAGACTGCTTTAGAAAGAAGGTTGCAGTTTATTGAAGAGCAGAGCCAGACAGAAAGGTGACTCTGGGAAAACTGACCACCTGTAGCTGGGAGTGGTGGGTTTTTATACCTTCTTGAGCTTTTGTTTGGAGTTGTTCCTGTGGCATGAACTTTGACCTGAGTCTGAGTGTGCCTTTCTGGTATTCTGATGGTGGTGGGCTAATCCTATTATGTCCCAAAGGTCATATCCTGCTTCCCTGGGGCTGTGGCTGATGACTGTTGGATTTTTTTGGTGTGAGGGATTGTTGGTTCTAGAGATCTTTGTCTTTCTAATCCTATCAGCTTCTTGACTCCAATCTTTCTGACAAGATTATCACATCTGCGTTTCTGCAGACCTGGTTTCTGTTCGGGGCAGAGAGACTTGTGTGTGTGTGTGTGTGTGTGTGTGTGTGTTGGTTTCTGCCTTTAATATCCTTTGAGGAAATATATTCTGCCTTTTTAATATTTCCCCAAATATTTCTTTCTCTGGATTCTTCCCACAACAGTATATTGCCTTACAACCAGAAAAACCAGTGATTCCCCACCCAAATTGTCTTAGGATCCAGTCAAATTCCTAGTTTGTAAGCTATGGGAATGACATGGGAATTGGGACACCAGAAAACAATTTTTGTTCTTTCCCAGGGAGAAAATGAGAAATAACCAGGGAGTGGGGGGGAACAGTTGCATTTTTAATATGAATGAGAAACAATTAAATTAGTGGATAGGGCCTTTAAAAAAAAAACAGTTAATTGTGACAAACGGATACAATAGTTCTCCTTGTTAATCAATACAATGGCTGTTAGGTTAATAGGCCTTATCCAAGTTATTTATCTGCCAGTTTCAAATGCGTGAGGAGCACAAACAGACTCGCTCTCTAATCTTAATTAATGAAAAAAATTACAGAGCAACTTACATCTACTTAGAGAAGAATAAGGCACCAGGCTAGAAACCAGGAGACCCTGAGTTCAAATCCAGCATTAGGCATGAAAGCCTACACACCACGCAGGCCAACACACCACGCAGAGTCCTTGTCTGGGGGGAAATAAGAGGAGGAAGGTGTGTTAGATAACTTCACTGCCTTAGTTATTTCTTAAAAATAATAAAGACAGGATATAAACAAGCAAATAATACTTGCAGTACTTTATTTCACTTGAAGTACTCTGTTTCACTCTAAGTTTGCAAAACCTATGTTCCCCTTGTCTTACCATTTTGCAACTGGATTTCATCAAAACCAGGAACTACCTACCTACCTTCCTTCCTTCCTTCCCTTCCCTCTTTCTTTCTTTCTTTCTTTCTTTCTTTCTTTCTTTCTTTCTTTCTTTCTTTCTTTCTTTCTTCCTTCTTTCCTTCCTTCCTTCCCTCCCCTTCCCCCTTCCCCCTTTTTCTTTCTTTCTTTCTTTCTCTTTCTTTCTTTCTTTCTTTCTTTCTTCCTTCTTTCCTTCCTTCCTTCCCTCCCCTTCCCCCTTCCCCCTTTTTCTTTCTTTCTTTCTTTCTCTTTCTTTCTTTCTTTCTTCCTTTCTTCCTTCCTTCCTTCCTTCCTTCCCTCTCCTTCCCTCTTCCCTCCTTCCTTCCTTCCTTCCTTCCTTCTTTCTTTCTTTCTTTCTTTCTTTCTTT
>NW_015390567.1:21691-24301 GCF_001527695.2 Protobothrops mucrosquamatus | reverse complement strand
CCTGCCTTCCTCCCTTCCTTCCTTCCTCAAGCTCACACTACTGTAACTGGAGCATATAATTCCAATTTCATGGTATGACTCACTGAAAGGAGAAAACTAGAGATGACAAGACATTCTTCAAAATATATTAGTACAATTAAAACCAGAATCGTAAATACAATTCCCCGCCCCCAACTGCCTCTTTGTGATGACACGAGATGGCTGTTTAATATAACAATCTCAGCCGATAAAAACAATTTTCTTCATATATTTTGTTCAGTTATGAAAAATCTGCTGCTCAGCCAGAATAAAATCTATCTTCAATGTGATTCTTTGGTCAGTTCTTGTTTCCTTGTTCCAACTTGTCCGATACCTTCACTGGTGTGGGACAATTTGTTTTACCCCAGTGTTTAAATATTGATGTTTCCTTTATTTAATTAGTTTGTTGGTTTGTAAGCTGTCTTGAGCTGTGAAAAAGAGTGTAAACAAATCTTTAAAATAAATACATATCCCCACCACCTCTCATCAGCACGAGATATCCTGCTGGGAATCTCACGGCTGGTAAAGTAAACTCATTATGTTCCGGAGAGATTTAATACGATTCTGAGGCTGGATAATTACTATATTTTACCTATAGCGATCGTTTGATGTTGATTTTGGAAAGTCTTGCTTTGAAGAAGCAGAGGAAGAGTTTCAAGGTGCCAAAAATGTAATGTTTTTTTTTTCTTCAAGATCAAGGATATTTTTCAAAAGGACTCATTACATCTTCCACTAGAACAGGGCTTTTCAACCAGTGGTACGGGTACCACCTGTGGTACATTGGCACCTGGCAGGTGGTACGCGACCATCCTAGAAAAGTGGTAGCGGGGGAGGGGAATGAGCTGAACTGGTGGCAGCACCGCACAAGCCTGAGCGAGAGACGGCTGGAGCTGCAGGGCTGTCAGGGCTCAGTGGAAGCGCCAGGATCAGCACTTCTTCGGGGCTGTCAGGGCTGAGTGGAAGCGCCAGGATCAGCGCCAGGATCCAGCAGGAGCTCGGCGCTGATCCTGGTGCTTCTGCTGAGCCCAGAAAAAGCGCCGATCAGCTGGAATGTTGCAGCCTCTCCAGGGTCTTGTGATTTACATTCAGATGCTTGGCAACCAATTCATATTTATGACGGTCACAGTGTCCCAGGGTCATGTGAAGTGACCAAAACCTGCTGCAACCACCCAGCAGATGGGGGGGATAAAAACCAAACACCCCCCCATCCCACCCCCGCTGCCAATCCTCAACAGAAATGCTCACAACAATGGAAACCTCGGACAGAAGGAAGAGCGCCGCTGGGTGGGCAGGCAGGTGTCTTGCTCGGCTGTGGCTTGGAGGGAGGCACTTTTTTCAGTGCCATTGTAACTTCGAACAGTCACTAAGTGAACTGTTGTAAATTGAGGACTACCTGTACTTTATCACTTTTTTCCTTTTGGGGGGGTCATCAAGTTTTTGACACCTTGCTAGGCGACTGATGGTACTCGGATGTTGCCATATCCTAAAAGTGGTACAATGGGTGAAAAGGTTGAAAAGCCCTGCACTAGAACATTCCAGGTTTCTCCAGCCAAAACTCAAGACTTCCACATCAAATGTAATGTTCCATCAATGTCATTGGGGGGTGGGGGGGGGAATGTTGCTATAGTTGTAGATAACAGATGCAAATGTTAATTAATTTTCAATTGGAAAAAACAGAGTTTATCATTATCCAGAGTTGTCTGGTGTGATATTTTTTTAATCTATGGAAGGGATTATTAGAATATATTATGCAGGGTTACTGGGAGTTGGGCCGCACATACATTTAATGTATTAGAAGATGGGTGGCATAGAATTGTTATTATTATGGTCCACTGCACAGTCAGCCAGATGTTCAGACCGGATTTGGCATTTTTGTTTACCTATCCAGTCCTTCCCAAGAAACTGGGGTAAGGAGATGTTATTGCTTGAGAGTATTAAAAGGTATTGTTACGGGATGTAAGTTGTTTCAAGTAAAACTGCCTTTTGCAATTGACTGATGGGGATTTTGCCAATGCTTGATGGTGTTCAAGTCATGCTGTCAACAGCCAGCTTGATAATGCAAATAAAACTTCAGGTTCTCTGAAAATCTTACTGTTTATTGAATACACTGCATGGTTTTGTCGAAGCAAAACTAACTCTGAGGTTCCAACCCCAATTCATAGACTTAAACAATAATTTTCCCAGCCAAACTCCCAACGTCTTATGCAGTCCATATAAACAAGTTCACTTTGTTATGGGAACCATTTGCTTTACATCTACACCTGTTACATTGTCCTTGAAAAGATTTCAGGCTCTCGTGATCTTCAGCAGAATCATAGAAATTTCGTTTCTCCATCTAACTCTCTCAAAAGTAACATCTCCTCCCCTTACTCTAAAGGCAAATTGAAACTCAGAGAAATGTAGCTAACTTTGACGCATGCTCCAATTTTGGGGGGAAAGGGAGGGAGGGAGGGAGGAAGGAAGGAAGGAAGAAAAGGGGAGGGAAAGAGGAAGGAAGGGGGAGGGAGGGAGAGTGGGAGGGAGGAAGGAAGGAAGGGAGGGAGGGAGGGAGGAAGGAAGGAAGAGAAAGAAAGAAAAAAGAAAGAAAGGAAG
>NW_015390567.1:16945-21205 GCF_001527695.2 Protobothrops mucrosquamatus | reverse complement strand
GGAAGGAAGGAAGGAAGGAAGGAAGGAAGGAAGGAAGGAAGGAAAGACTTAGCTTTCCCAAAAGAGAAAAAAGAGCTTTGCCAAAGAAATGAAAATCTGAAGTCTTTGTATGTTATTTTACACCTAGATGAGAATAAAATGGAGCTTCTTTTCATGCTGGCCTGTGATTTCCTCAGACTTCTTAAAACCATCTCTTTTTTCCCCCTTTGTTATTATTGTTTTTTGTTTTGTTTTTTCTTCACACGCTTGCTTGAGATATCTTTCTTTGCTCTTACTTGCTTGATGTTGAAAGTCTGCACTCAACGGTCCTATTGCCTAAGGCTTTCATCCTCTGTCTTTATCTGGCTATCACGATGGCTTATTTTGAAAGATGCTTGGAATTTTTTTTTTCTGCTGTGTACTTTTGAAAAAAAAAAAACAACTTCGGTTTTTACAACGTCTTATCTCTTCCCAAAGAATCCTCGGATTCTTTGTGTGTGTGTGTGTACAAATGTATTGAATTAGTTCGTTACATACTGATTTTACATTTTGAAAATACCTACTCCAGGTCAAATCTTATTGAAATACTTCATCTTACTTATTTTCTAAGTTTAATCCTAATAATAATAATAATAACAACAGTAGTACTTGTTAAAGGTTTTGTATCATCTCTGGCACATTGCATCTCACACCTGGACACTGGTTACCAGTACTTAACAACACCATACTGTTCCACATTAGAAGACAACAAGCTGTCATCTGGCTATGATCAAGGATGCTTTACAACAAGGCTCTCCCTATTCATCAGGATAATGCACAACCCATCACAATTGTGTGAAGTGTTAATGCCACTTTACAATGCCTTGGTAAGGCCACACTTGGAATACTGAATCCAGTTTTGGTCACCACGATGTAAAAAAGATGTTGAGACTCTAGAAAGAGTACAGAGAAGAGCAACAAAGATGATCAGGGGACTGGAGGGTGAAAAATATGAAGAACGGTTGCTGGAATTGGGCATGTCCGGTTTAACGAAGAAAAGGATGAGGGTGACATGATAGCAGTCTTCCAGTATCTCAGGGGCTGCCCCAAAGAAGAGGGAGTCAAGCTATACTCCAAAGCGCCTGAAGGCAGGACAAGAAGCAACGGATGGAAACTAACCAAGGAGAGAAGCAACCTGGAACTAAGGAGGAACTTCCTGACAGTGAGAACAATTAACCAGTGGAACAACCTGCCTCCAGAAGTGGTGAATGCTCCAACGATGGAAGTTTTCAAGAAGAGACTGGACAGTCATTTGTCTCCTCCTCCTCCTCCTCCTCCCCTTCCTCCTCCTCCTCCTCCTCCTCCTCCTCCTCCTCCCTGTTTTGATGAACAGAACACCACTTTGTTTTATATGCAAGTTGTTTTGTGTGTGTGTGTGAAAAAAAGCATTGCCAGTTGAACTACTGGGGGAAGCATTCCAGTTAGTCAGGACTGGTTGAATGGCTGTCCATTATATTCTCCTTACAGCTGCAAGGAGATGCTAGAAAACATCTCTCCTGCTAGGTTTCTCCTTCTGGGGAACCGCGTCACGAGGATCTCTTGAACCTCAACAGTGTGGCAGATAAACATTTCAATAGGGGCTTTCTGCTCTTCAGCATCCCAAGCAACCTTGAGAGCGAGGAATCCTCTCAAGGATATCAGCTCATGAATGCATGCTAATGAAACATAGGATAGGTTATTAGGCATGTAGAGCAGGGGTGTCAAACTCAATTTCACTGAGGGCCGCATCAGCATTGCGGTTGCCCTGGGGGGGGCAGGTGGGTGTGGCCAGAGTGGGTGCAGCCTACTGGGTGGGCGTGGATGGAGTGGGTGTGGCCTACTGGGTGCGCATGGCCAGTTCTGCATCATTTGCGTCAAGGGTGCCTATGGGGGGCCTGGGCAGGAGTGGGATAGATCTGAGGGTCTCTGGCAGAAGGGGGTGGGACCGGGGCAAGCGCCAAGATGGACACCACAAAATTGTACATTGGCTCCCGGCCGGCCTGGGCCAGGACCAAGGCAGTGGGGGCCGTTCCCTCACTGTTTCCAGGATGGCTTTGCGGGCCACACATGAAACCACTTTGCGGGCCGCATCCGGCCCCCGGGCTTGTGTTTGACATGTCTGAGAGCAAATGCTTCATTTTTGTGTATGAATTTTTGTTTTTATTTTCCTTAGCTCTCAACTAACAACTCTAAGCTTTTGTTGCCGTGATCGTAAAGAAGAATGGGGAGAGAGAGAGAGAGAGAGAGAGAGAGAGAGAGAGAGAGAGAGAGAGAGAGAGAGAGAGAGAGAGAGAGAGAGAGAGAGAGAATTTGTCATTGCTTAATTTGTCTATTTGTCTTTCTCTATCCCAAGTTCATGGTGGTGGCGGGAGTGGGGGATGTTTCCATCTTATTTCTCTGCTGCTATAGTAGAGAAATGTAGTTCCACTGGTTGATTGTCCTCATTGTCAGGAAGTTTCTTCTTAATTCCAGGTTGCTTTTCTCTCTGATCAATTTCCATCCATTGTTTCTTGTCCTGCCCTCTGGTGCTTTGGAGAATAGTTTGACCCCCTCTTCTTTGTGGCAGCCCCTCAAATACTGGAATACTGTTATCATGTCACCCCTATTTCTTCTTTTCTTTAGAATAGCCAAACCCGAGTCCTGCAGCCATTCTTCATATGTTTTAGTCTTCAGGCCTTGGATCATCTTGATTGCTCTTCTCTGAACTTTTTCCAAGGTCTCAACATCTTTTTTGTAGTATGGTGACCAAAACTGGCTGCAGTATTCCAGGTGTGGTCTCACTAGGGTTTTATAAAGTGGTACTAATCCTTTGCGTGATCTTGATTCTATGCCTCTGTTTATACAACCCAGGATTGCATTAGCTTTTTTGGCTATTGCTCATGCCTGTACACAAGAATCTAATGAACTAATGATCAGCACTAAATTGGCACTAGATAAGGAGGACTGGATTTGGATCACTTGTAGCCACGTAATGATTTTAGGCTGATTCCTCTCCTGACTCCGCCTCCAGGCTCTGTTTTTTCTTCTCCTACACTTGAAGAGGGAGAAGATAAAATATAAACGTATGTATTGCATTTATAATTTTTACAAATATCGGATGCCGCTCCTTTATATATTTTTTTCTTTTCCTTTCTTTTCGGTCTCTCTTCTTTTTTTATCTCTTTTCTTTACTTTCTTTATTTTTTTTAAAAACATAGTGTTCAATAATTTTTTATATTATCTTATTTTATTTACAAAACCCCCTTGAATACAAAGAATTCATTAAAAACTACACATAACGCTCCTTGAGCCCATGACCTTAGCTATCAAGTAAATCTGTTAAGGACAAAAATTCCACAATAAAAAGGATTTTTTTTAAAAAAAAAAAAGTCACTGTTTTTTTTTCCTTTCTTGAAAAAAAAATATATCAGAAGCATTTCCATCCAACTGAATAAGAACAGTATTAAAACAAAGAAGAAATGTTTAATCGTGGCATTTTTTCAATTTCATTTCCTTACTGAAAGCTATCTACAATCATTCCATCATTTAATACAAGCCAGAGGCAAGAGGTTAGGCTGAACAATCTACAGGATCTCTATCAGATTTAGTGATTCTATGACAGCTGGAAAATAAGTGTTTGTTCACCTTGTGACACCTTTTGTTCTAGCCATTTTTGTCACCTCTAAAATAGTCTAAAAAGTGAAAAGGTATTGAAACACGATTCCCAAAATACTACACAGAAAAGACACTTTGGGCAGTTTCTAGTCCACTATTTCCTCTTGATTTAATTACAGATATTGTTTGGTTTATTGCTTGATTTATAAAATAGAATAGAATAGAATAGAATAGAATAGAATAGAATAGAATGGAATGGAATGGAATGGAATGGAATGGAATGGAATGGAGTGGAATGGAGTAGAATGGAAAGAGGAGGAGAGGAGAGGAAGGAAAGGAGATGGGATGGGATGGGATGGGATGAAATGAAATGGAACGAAATGAAACAGAACAGAACAGAACAAAATAGATGATGGATAGATGATAGATGAGAGAGAGAGAGAGAGAGAGAGAGAGAGAGAGAGAGAGAGAGCATAGCATAGCATAGCATAGCATAGCATAGCATAGCATAGCATAGCATAGCATAGCATAGCATAGCATAGCATAGCATAGCATAGATCAGGGCTTTTCAACCAGTGGTACGGGTACCACCTGTGGTACAGTGGCACCTGGCAGGTGGTACGCGACCATCCTAGAAAAGTGGTAGCGGGGGAGGGGAATGAGCTGAAC
>NW_015390567.1:14952-16810 GCF_001527695.2 Protobothrops mucrosquamatus | reverse complement strand
AGCATAGCATAGCATAGCATAGCATAGCATAGCATAGCATAGCATAGCATAGCATAGCATAGCATAGCATAGCATAGCATAGCATAGATCAGGGCTTTTCAACCAGTGGTACGGGTACCACCTGTGGTACAGTGGCACCTGGCAGGTGGTACGCGACCATCCTAGAAAAGTGGTAGCGGGGGAGGGGAATGAGCTGAACTGGTGGCAGCACCGCACAAGCCTGAGCGAGAGACGGCTGGAGCTGTAGGGCTGTCAGGGCTCAGCAGAAGCGCCAGGATCAGTGCCGCTTTCCAGCTGATTGGCGCTTCTTCGGGGCTGTCGGCTCAGTGGAAGCGCCAGGATCAGCGCCAGGCTCCAGCTGGAGCTCGGCGCTGATCCTGGCACTTCTGCTGAGCCCAGAAGAAGCGCCGATCAGCTGGAATGTTGCAGCCTCTCCAGGCTCTTGTGATTTACATTCAGATGCTTGGCAACTGATTCATATTTATGACGGTCACAGTGTCCCAGGGTCATGTGAAGTGACCAAAACCTGCTGCAACAACCCAGCAGACGGGGGGAATAAAAACCAAACACCCCCCACCCCACCCCCACTGCCAATCCTCAACAGAAATGCTCACAACAATGGAAACCTCGGACAGGAGGAAGAGCGCTGCCGGGCGGGGAGGCAGGTGTCTTGCTCGGCTGTGGCTTGGGGGGCACTTTTTTAAGTGCCGTTGTAACTTCGAACAGTCACTAAGTGAACTGTTGTAAGTTGAGGACTACCTGTACTTTATCAAGTTTTTGACACCTTGCTAGGCGACTGGTGGTACTCGGATGTTGCCATATCCTAAAAGTGGTACAATGGGTGAAAAGGTTGAAAAGCCCTGGCATAGATAATTTAGATGAATAAATTATGAAGACAAGGACGAAGGGTGACATGATAGCAGTGTTCTAATATCTCAGGGGTTGCCACAAAGAGGGAGTCAAGCTATTCTCCAAAGCACCCGAAGGCAGGACAAGAAGCAACAGATGAAAATTAACCAAAGAGAGAAGCAACCTAGAACTAAGGAGAAATTTCTTGACAGTTAGAACAATTAATCAGTGGAACAACCTGCCTCCAGACTGGAAGTTTTTAAGAACAGACTGGACAGCCATTTGTCTGAAATGGTATAGGGTTTCCTTCCTGAGCAGGGGGTTGGACTAGATGACCTCCAAGGTCCCTTCCAACTCTGTTATTCTGTTATTTTGTTTACTTAAACTCAACTTCTTTTGATGAGTCAGAGTCAAAGCTCATGATGACCTTTTTTTTCAGCGGTGAATTTCAAATAGGCCACGATCTGGTCGTTTGTTGCAGAATAATGCTCCAGATTTTGATGGGATTTTCCTGGTGAAATTGGACTAGATTCTCTGGGTGGCTTGCCAGAAGTCTCTTGCCATTTTGGACCCCTGCCTTTTTCTCCATTTCAAGGTATCCTGCGATGCCTTTGGAAATTAGACGCGAGACAATGGCTATAAACCCCCATCGCCTCATTTAAAAATAATTTGAGCTGGCCTAAATGAGCATAAATCATTTTAATAGACCAATTTCGCATCCATTATGCTGCCATTATTTTCCAACTCATTACGGTTTCACAATCCGTCCCACATACACAATAAAACGGCAACCTTTTCAGGCACAAAATCGCAGGGCGTGCTGGCTGCCCCCTTTGCTGTAACGTTGGACCAATCTCCAAACTCTTCCTTGGAGATGGATTTTTGTCTCCGTAGGAGATTTAATTGGCTTTGTTGTTTCTGTGCCTTTTGAGGAATAGAATAGAATAGAGTAGAGTAGAGTAGAATAGAATAGAATAGAATAGAATAGAATAGAATAGAATAGAATAGA
>NW_015390567.1:10491-13645 GCF_001527695.2 Protobothrops mucrosquamatus | reverse complement strand
GGAACCACAACAACAACAACAACAACAAAATTAAGCAGAACCTTTGCAGGAAAACCTGTGCCAAAGTTAGTCCTTGAAATTCCTAATTGGGGACAGCCCATCGGGATTGTAACATTTCTACAGATACCACCAACAATGCATTGATCACTTCTTTTTAAATTTTCTTTCTTTCTTTCGTTATTTCCCTACTCTGGTACCCCAATCAAGAATCCATGCCTGACTTTAGCCACTATCTGAATTGCCATGGTGTCTCCTGAAGAACATTTAAAGTTCTTAGACTTGGAAAACTGCACTAGATATTTAAAATCTGATCTGGATTTAATTATCTGTTCTGGCTTCCTCAGGCTGGGATTGGCTCATTCAGAAACACAAGGGCAAAAATCAGCCACCAAAGGTGTAACGATAAGTACAGATTGAAATCAAAAGGAAAGAGAGCTGACTTAGAGGCAAGCAATGTTTCTTTGTTAAAAAAATAAAGTTCCAATTGAGACCTCTCAACAAGCTATTTCATTCATTTTTTCTTTCATTTGTTCGTTCAATTTCCATTCACCACAGACTCTCAAAGATCATATTCCAGAATACAGAATAGTAGAATTGGAAGTGACCTTAGAGATCTTCTAGTCCAACCCCCTGCTCAAGCAGGAGACCCTATATCATTTCAGATAAATGGTTGTCCAATCTCTTCTTAAAACCTTCCAGTGTTGGAGCATTCACAACTTCTGGTGGCAAGCTGTTCCACTGGTTAATTGTTCTAACTGTCAGGAAGTTTCTCCTTAGTTCTAGGTTGCTTCTCTCCTTGGTTAGTTTACATCCATTGCTTCTTGTCCTGCCTTCAGGTGCCTTGGAGAATAGCTTGACTCCCTCTTCTTTGTGGCAGTCCCTGAGATACTGGAACATTGCTGTCATGTCCCTCCTCGTCCTTCTCTTCATTAAACTGGACATACCCAATTCCAGCAACCGCTCTTCATATGTTTTAGCCTCCAGTCCCCTCATCATCTTTGTTGCTCTTCTCTGCACTCTTTCCAGAGTCTTTTTCATATGGTGGTGACCAAAATTGGATGCAGTATTCCAAGTGTGGTCTTACCAAGGCATTATAAAGGGGTACTAACACTTCCTGTGATCTTGATTCTATCCCTCTGTTAATCCAGCCTAGGATTGCACTGGCATCTTTTGCAGCTGGAGCACACTGCTGGCTCACCTTTAAGTGATTTTCCCTCTCAGAGTTACTGTTATTGAGCCAGGTTTCACCTAATCCAGTAGTGGCGAACCTATGGCACACGTGCCAGAGGGGGCACTCAGAACCTTCTCTGTGGTCCCGCATGCTGTTGCCCCAGCCCCGCCTCCCCATGGCCCCCTCCTCACCAGAAGCCCCCCCAGAGAAGAGTCATCCCCACGCGTAGCCAAGGACATGGCAGCCGGGCAGCGGGGACTAGACTCCGCCCTCGCACCGTGTCGCATGCAGATGATGCTGCGGGGCACGGGTGGAGGGCATAGCCACCATGGCGCTGCTGGGCCGCCTGGGCGATCTGCTGCAGCGGGTCATGGAGGCGGTGGATGGCCCTGCGGGCGGGGTGGGTGGTGGAACCAGAGGCGTAGCGTGGGGGGTGCAGGGGGGGCCGGCCGCACCGGGTGCAACATCTGGGGGGGCGCGCTCGCACTCGCAGCTCTCTGCCCCTGCCTGGCTCACTCACTCTCTCTGCAGTGCTGGCTGTGCAAATCCGATCCGAGCCGCCGGGTCGCCGACGCCGCCCACTGTGGAGGGGGGCGCAAATTACTTGCCCCAGGTGCTGACAACCCACGCTACGCCACTGGGTGGAATGGAGGCAGGGTGGGGGAGGAGCAGGCGGGGGAGCAGTGGGGGATGGAGTGGGGTGGGTAGGGGGGCAGGGGCGGTTTTTGGGCACTCGGTCTCTAAACGGTTCACCATCACTGACCTAATCTGTACCTCTACATCAGTGTGGGATTCAAATAGGTGAACAACCGGTTTTCTGCATGGATGCCACTTCCGGAAGTCCGTTCTGGGCCCTGGGCAACAAAACAATTAGCTACTGGTTCTGCCGAAGTGGTGCGAACCGGCTGAATCCCACCCCTGCTCGACATTTGGTTTTTCTTGCCTGAGTATAAAACGTAGTGAATACAGTGAGCTGTTCTACTGCCATTGCTATTTCTCCCACAATTCCCTTCAAATGACATCTTTAACATGATGCAGTGTGGCTCGGAGTGAATTTACGGGCTGGGGTAGTGGTAATGGAACAGCGGCCGTTAAAAGCAGCCATTGAAATATAGCACATCACAAAAGGGGTGATGAACTAGCTTTAGGGAGTTTAAAAAAAGTACTTTTTTCCCTGCTAGTATTTGATAAATTTCCACCACTTGGAGATCGCGGGAACAGGTATAACCGTGTAACACATTTGTTTCCATCAATCCTGTCTCCCCTTCAGCTATTTCTTTGGGGTCAGCAAAGAGATTCCATTCAGAGGCAAATTATCTTTCCAAATTGAATTGCTAATCCAGATCAAACTGCCAAATCATATCTGATGACTCTTCCTTCTTCTTCTTTTTATATAGATTTTATTATTTTATTTTTATGGAGTTAGGAATAAGGTGGGGTCGGGGTTGGGGTTAGGATTAAGGTTAGGGTTGGGGTTGGGGTTGGGGTTTTTCCAAATAACATTCTCAATATTTAGCAAACAGCCTAATGTCTGGGTTCATGTATGTAACAAACAATAATAGATCATAGTTAATTATCATAAACAATAGGTTAATTAATCACTCAATAGCCTTGCTAATATATATTCAGAATTACATATCACATTCCTTTCTCTCTGACTCGTCTTTCTAGCCATGGATAAAAATTATCCCATGTTCTACTCTTCCTTCTTCTCTATCTCCTCCTTCCCCTCTTCTCTCTTTGACTGGTTTTGAAAAAAACCAAAAAATCTAATACAATCTTGGGTTGTATAAACAGAGGCATAGAATCAAGATCATGCGAAGTACTAGTACCGCTTAACAAAGCCCTAGTAAGACCACACCTGGAATACTGCAACCAATTTTGGTCACCATACTACAGAAAAGATGTTGAGAGTTTGGAAAAAATTCAGAGAAGAGCAACTAAGATGATCCAAGGCCCGGAGACCAAAACATATGAAGAACG
>NW_015390567.1:0-5000 GCF_001527695.2 Protobothrops mucrosquamatus | reverse complement strand
GTAACATCATCAGTGCCAGATGGGAATGGGGTTTGTTGCCTGTTTACATACAGTGGCTCTGTCAGTATTGGTGGGAGTCTTCTTGGCTGTTGTTTATGTTTGCTTGTCTGAGTTGGTATATCCTTGATTAGGTTATTGCTTTCCACTTGGTTGTTTGTCTGGTGTTAATCCCTGCTTATCCTGAAGGCACTGTGTACTGATGATGGTGGGTAATGAAATGTCTGCAAGAAAACAACCAAGCTCAGAGAGCACCAAGGACCCCACAGTCCTCCTCCTCCTTCTCCTATTCCTCCTCCTCCTCCTCCTCCTTCCCCCCTCCTCTCCACAAACCCCATTCCCTTTTAGCACTGATATTGCCTAGTTGGGTAATGAAACATCTGCAAGAAAACAACAAAGTTCAGAGACCACCAAGAACCCCACAGTCCTCCTTCTTTTCCTCCTCCTCCTCCTCCTCCTCCTCCTCCTCCTCCTCCTCCTTCTCCTCCTCCTTCCCCTCCTCCACTCCACAAACCCCATTCCCTTTTAGCACTGATGTTGCCTAGTTGAGTAATGAAACATCTGCAAGAAAACAGCCAAGCTCAGAGAGCACTAAGGACCCCTCATTTCATCCTTGAGCTACAAATATTTTCTTCTATCAGTGCAGAAAAGTCCCTCCAGTAGATTAGACCCACACATACAACCTATGTGCTGATAGTTGAGTGATGAACCTGAAGTGCGATTGTGTTCAGAGTTAGAATTCAAGCTTGAAGGTTAAACAACTTCTCCACTGTTCCTTCTTTGGCTGATAGCTGGACTCAAGCTGATCCCCCTCCTGCTGGCATATTCATCTTGGTGGCAGGAAGCAAATCTGGCAGTCAGTGATATCCTGGCGAAGGGTAGAGACCAAAGTGTGTTTTCTATCAGCTCTGCAGGAAGCAAATTATGTAGGATGGAAACACTATCTAACTCAAACATTCTCGCTAAAAATGGCTTCCCGAGATACATTGCTAGGACTCTCATAGAAAACAAGAAGAAACACAGATAGGCAGCAACGTCCATGTTGTACGGCACTCCACAAGCAATTCCATCAGTGGTGGGATTCAAATAGGTGAACAACGTGTTCTCTGTGTGGATGCTGCTTCCGGAAGTCCGTTCTGGGCCTGGGCAACAAAAAATTAGCTACCGGTTCTGCTGAAGTGGTGCGAACCGGCTGAATCCCACCACTGAATTCCGTCAATGGACACATTGACCTACAACCAAATCCAAATCAACTGCACAGCCAACCAGAGATGGTGCTGACCATCAACCATCCCGCGCAAGCCCCCCAAACCAGCACTTCACCTCCCAATGACCCCGATCTGAGGTAACCTTCCCATCACAAGACCCATCACAAGACTCCCATTGATGACTCACACCTGACCCATCACATGACCCTCACTTGACAGACTTGAGGCCCTTATCAACAGAAGAACACCGACACTGACATCCCCCTATGCTCCACTGAAGATGTTACCTAGCCTGGTAATGAAACATTTGGAAACCAACCCACAAGCTTGGAGAACGAAGCTTCACCCTCATGTTGTGTTCTCGGAAACAGGAGATGTGTAAAATGGGTCTAGGACAACTAAGTGCAGTGTGCTGAAGGCAGGACAAGAAAGAATGGATGGAAACTAATCAAAGGGAAAAGTAACCTAGAGATAAGGGGAAATTTCCTGACAGTGAGAATAATTAATCAGTGGAACAACCTGCCTCCAGAAGTTATGAATACTCCAACACTGGATGTTTTTAAGAAGAGATTGGACAACCATTTGTCTAAAATGGTATAGGGTTTCCTGCCTGAGCAGGAGGTTGGACTAGAAGACCTCAAAGGTCCCTTCCAACTCTATTCTATTCTATTCTATTCTATTCTATTCAATTCTATTCTATTCTATTCTATTCTATTCTATTCTATTCTATTCTTTATTCATTATTTACTATTCTAATTATTTCTTATTCTTAATTCTATTCTATCTCTCGCCATGTATATGGTTGTCCAATCTCTTCTTAAAAACCTACAGTATTAGAGCACCCACAATTTCTGGAGGGAAGTTGTTCCATTGATTAATTGCTCTCACTGTCAATAAATTTCTCCTTAGTTCTAGGGTGGTTCTCTCCTTGATTAGATTAGATTAAATAAGGGACAAATTAACATTCAGAGCCTGTCGTTAGATCAGCAACCAGGTGAGAAGGGAAAAAACAAAGGCTGTCTGCTTTGGAAAGTTAAGAAAGTTATGGAACTTTTAATAACGGCTTGATATGTGTGATATATTAAGCTTGTAAGTAGATATTCACATTTGTATTCACTTAGAATAGGAAGAGGAGATTGTCTCTACACACAAACTACATCTGTTCTTTATTATAATCCTTAGTAACCATAACAAATTTCATTCCGAATAATATGCTAGTTTTGTGTGCGTTTGGATTAGTTCCTATCCTTACCCAGCTCCAACAGGAATATTTGGGGAGGCTACTGTTATGAGCCTTACTCTTGCACTCGACTTGTCAGATGTACAAATAATATACACAAAGCTGTTCTTCATGAAAAGCTGTGGAAATGGAAAAAGAGCACCATTCATCACGGATTCCATCCGTGAACATTGAAAAGGCACTGAGCAAAATGGATCTCTGGTAAAAGATTGTTTTCCATCCTTCTGCTGAAAAATTCCAGATAATGCATTTGTTTTCTCTGGCTGTTGTTTGCTTTTGAGCCTGATCCATTTATATCCGTAGCTAATTGTGTGAACTGTTTACAACATCAGTAAATCTACAGCGGTTTCTTAAACTCCGAGCCCTGATAAACCCCGATGAAGCCTAAATCCACACTAATTCTACTAAGTCCTAAATCGTGATGAACCAAACTCAATTGAAAGAAACGTGATGTGCTCAGTTAATGAAGAACATTACGCTTTGAAATGCGACATTACGCTTTGAAATGGGGTCCCATTCGTAAGATGCTAAGATTAGGAACACAAACTTACTACAGGTAGTCCTTGACTTATGACCACAATGGATCACAAAACTTCTGTTGTCCACTCTTTGATGGTTTGTCTGAACACTCCCACCTATACTCCGACCAACAATGACAGTTTACAAGCAGAGAGCAAATCTGCCCCTCCCTTCTAGTACTGATGATGTTACCTAGTTGGGCAATGAAACCTCTGTGAAAAAACATACCAAGGTCAGAGACCACCAAGGACCCCACAGTCCTCCTCCTCCTCCTCCTCCTCCTCCTCCTCACAAATCTCTCCCCCTTCTAGCACTGATGATGTTACTTAGCTGGGCAATGAAACATCTGCAAGAAAACCATCAAGCTCAGAGAGTATCAGGGACCCCCCCAGTTCAACTCTGAGCTACAAATAATTCTCTTCTAATGTCTATGTTCTGTAAATGCAGGTGGCTATCATGGAATATACTGTACCAACCTCACAAAGGGTGGAATGGAATGGAACAGAACGGAACAGAACAGAACAGAATAGATGAAGTGGAGTGGAGTGGAGTACAACAGAACAGAACAAAACAAAACAGAATAGATTGAGTGGAGTGGAATGGAGTGGAGTGGAGTGGAGTGGAGTGGAGTGGAGTGGAGTGGAATGGAATGGAATGGAATGGAATAGAATAGAATAGAATAGAATAGAATAGAATAGAATAGAATAGATGGAGTGGAGTGGAGTGGAGTGGAGTGGAATGGAATAGAATAGAATAGAATAGAATAGAATAGAATAGAATAGAATAGAATAGAATAGAATAGAATAGAACAGATGGAGTGGAGTGGAGTGGAGTGGAGTGGAGTGGAGTGGAATAGAATAGAATAGAATAGAATAGAATAGAATAGAATAGAATAGAATAGAATAGTTGGAAGGGACTTGTAGATCATCTAGTCCAACCCTACACCATTTCTTACAGATGGCAGTCCAGTCTCTTCTTGAAATGTGCATGATGCTCTGAGAGGAATCTCAGTATCCCAGTGTACCACCATGTAAATATGAGCCAGCCGTGTGCTGCAGCTGCCACAAAAGCCAAATGCAGTTCTAGGCTGCATCAAGAGAGGGATAACATCAGGATATCATGAGAAGTGATAGTATCCCTCTATACCTCACTAGTGAGGCCACACCTGGAATACTGTGTCCAGTTCTGGTCACCACAATACAAAAAAGATGCTTGTATGACTGTTTTTCACACTTACGACCCTTGCAGCATCCTCGTGGTCACATGACCAAAATTCGGTCGCAATGTCCCAGGGGTCATGTGATCCCCTTTTGCGACCTTCCAACAAGCAAAGTCAGTGGGGAAGCCAGTTAACAACCTTGTCACAAACTTCACAACTGCCGTGATTCACTTAAAAAAACGCCGCAAGGAAAGCCACATAACTAATGGGACAAAGTCAACCAGATTCACTTAACAACTGTCTCACTTAGCAACATAAATATTGGACTCAGTTGCAGTCATAAATTGAAGATTACCTGTCTATGATCAGGGTTCTAATCATTTCCAGTTAGAGTTACGCAACGATTTTCTACGCACTGCAAAGCCTAAGAAATGGAGCAGGCATACCATCTGGGTTCTCTGCATTCATGGAATTATATAATAATAATAATAATAATAATAATAATAATAATAATAATAATAATAATAATAATAATAATAATAATAATAATAATAATAATAATAATAATAATAATAAAGTTGGAAGGGACCTTGGAGGTCATCTGGTCCAACCCCCTGCTCAGGCAGGAAACCCTATACCATTTCAGACCAATCTCTTCTTAAAAACTTCCATTGTTGGAGCATTCACCGCTTCTGGAGGCAGGTTGTTCCACTGGTTAATTGTCCTCACTGTCAGGAAGTTTCTCCTTAGTTCTAGGTTGCTTCTCTCCTTGATTAGTTTCCATCCGTTGCTTCTTGTCCTGCCTTCAGGGGCTTTGGAGAACAGCTTGACTCCCTCTTCTTTGTGGCAGGCCCTGAGATACTGGAACACTGCTATC
>NW_015390566.1:25725-36638 GCF_001527695.2 Protobothrops mucrosquamatus | reverse complement strand
CACGAGTCATGAGGGGGCCGTAGTTCCCCCATGCTGGCTCAGGAATTCTGGGAGTTGGAATCCACGAGTCATGAGGGGGCCATAATTCCCCCATGCTGGCTCAGGAATTCTGGGAGTTGAAGTCCACCAGTCATAAAGGGAGCCATAGTTCCCCCATGCTGGCTGAGGAATTCTGGGAGTTGAAGTCCACGAGTCATGAGGAGGCCATAGTTCCCCCATGCTGGCTGAGGAATTCTGGGAGTTGAAGTCCACGAGTGCTAAAAGAGCCGAGGTTGCCTACCCCTGGCTTAGGCCCTTTCTTTCTCCATGTTCTGTAGACTCTCCAATCCCTGCTTAGGGAAAAAGGTAGCTTATGGAGATGGAAAAATGTTTGTTTGTTTTTAAATTTATTGGCCGACCCCCTTGCCACGGAGTAATTCAGGGCGGCTTACAATATTAAAAGATAAAACTATACAACCCCTGTAGACGGTATAAATTAAACACTATGAAGATCCAAACGCAGGCTTTCCTCAACTTATGATCCCATTTGAAGCCCAGATTTCTGTCGTTAAGTGAAACGTTTGTTAAGCGGGTTTTGCCCCCTTTGACGACCTTCCCTGCCACGGTTGCTAAGTGAATCAACTGCAGTTGCTAAGTGAGTCACATGGCTGTTAAGCGAATCTGGCTTCCCTATTGAGGTCGTAAAAGGGGATCCCGTGACCCCGGGATGCTGCAACTGTCATAAGTACAAGTCGGTTGCCAAACGTCTGAATTCCGAGCCACTGGCCATGGGGAGGCTGCAACGGTCAAAAGTGTGAAAAACGGTCATAAGTCGCCTTTTTCAGTGCCGTCGTAACTTCGGTCACTAAATGAACTGTTTTAAGTCAAGGGCTGCCCTACTCAGCCCTGACCATAAGATGGGGAGGGGGCCATGACATACTCTGAACAAGAGACCATTTTCTCAACCTTCGGGATATCTTTGCTGACCCCAAAACTCACCCCCAGAATGTAGCCACCTCCCAGCTGCCCCCGTCCGTGTTTTTACCTCGGGGGGTGCCTGAAATAGAGCCCCCCAAATCTCCCCCTGAGTGGCAAGGATTGCCCCAAACCTCCCCCCGACCCCACAAATATCTCCCCAAGTTCTAAACTCCCCCCCCCACTTGCTGCCTCCTCCTCCAGGAATCCCCTTCCAACTCATTGGCCTCTTAGTTCACCTCCTGGCCAGCAGGGGGCAGCATTGTCTCAATCTTAAAATATATATATATCAAAAGCTAAAACTTGCTCCTGGCTCGTAAAAGGATGGGAGACCACTAGGAAATCTAGGAAGGGAAACCGTCCTAGAAGACCCCAAAGGTAAGGACCCTTCTGGACCACCAGCAGGGAGGGTCAAGAGATGTCTTCGTGAGATCCAGCTCGATTTGAGAGTCTCCATCGCTCTGGTTTTTTAATAATAATAATAATAATAATAATAATAATAATAATAATAATAATAATAATAATAATAATAATAAAGTTGGAAGGGACCTTGGAGGTCATCTAGTCCAACCCCCTGCTCAGGCAGGAAACCCTATACCATTTCAGACCAAGGGCTGTCCAGTCTCTTCTTAAAAACTTCCAGTGTTGGAGCATTCACTGCTTCTGGAGGCAGGTTGTTCCACTGGCTAATTGTTCTAACTGTCAGGAAGTTTCTCCTTAGTTCCAGGTTGCTTCTCTCCTTGATGAGTTTCCATCCGTTGCTTCTTGTCCTGCCTTCTGGCGCTTTGGAAAATAGCTTGACTCCCTCTTCTTTGGGGCAGCCCCTGAAATACTGGAAGACTGCTATCATGTCCCCCCTCGTCCATCTCTTCATTAAACTAGACATCCCCAATTCCATCAACCTTTCCTTGTATGTTTTAGCCTCCAGCCCCCTGATCATTTTTGTTGCTCTTCTCTGTACTCTTTCCAGAGTCTCAGCATCTTTTTTGCATCGCAGTGACCAAAACTGGATGCCGTATTCCAAGTGTGGCGTTACCAAGGCCTTGTAAAGTGGTATTAACACTTCAGGTGATCTTGATTCTATCCCTTTGTTAATGCAGCCTAGCACTGTGTGGGCTTTTTTGGCAGCTGCAACACACGGCTGGCTCATATTTTATTGGTTTTCCATTTTTTCATTTAAGTATTTGAAAAGCAACATGGTGGCAGGGTTAAACAATAATTCAATAACATAAAGTTTTTAGTAGCGATCTCAGGCGACATCATCAAATATTTCTTCTCTTTTTCCTTTAATCAAGTTAGTACATTTCTAATTAAGTCAACTCAATAAAAACATCATTGTTACATTTATCAATACATTTTTAGCTTCTACATATTTTAATTAATCTGGGTATAACAATCCATGTCCTGTTATTAATTTTTGCTTCATTTTTTAAATTCTCACCCATATTCCAATCAACCTTTTAAAATCCATGATTTTCAAGCGCTAGGTAACTAAGGCTTCCCTTATCTCACTTCATAAAAAACTATAATATCCAAAATACACATTTTACCTGTTTAAATGTAATCTTGTTCTATTTCCTAGAGATTTTCTATTTCCCACCATACTAAATTTTCTAGTTAATAATAAAATACCCCCTTTTAGTAGATCATAGCCATCATACATTTTGCCTGGGTTAATCAATAAGTCAAACATGTTCCTGATAGTTAATTTTTATTTCCCTTTCAATCCTCATTTTTTCAATATTATACAAATCAGAGCTTTATTCCCCACTCATTTCCAACTATTTTAAATCTAATCACCCAGATTTTCCTTATCCCAAACTCTCCTTTTAACCCTCTAATAGTCTAATTAACAAGGTAGATTCCCCTCTAATAGACCAAATCCCCAATCTTCAATCTTATTCTAGCTTTCTTCCTTTGCCAATTAGGCTTCCCTAGCAACGCTTTTAGATCATCCATCACTCTGTTTTATTCCCCCTTGCAGGAAGCGCTCCAACGGCCAGGGGGTGGTGATTCTCGTGGATGCCAGGAAAGAAGCCCCCCCTCCCACGCTCCCCACTGCCCTGGGATCCCTCCAGGTAATTATGGGTGGGCAGGATCCACAGTTGGAGATCTTCACTGTTTGCATGCAGTGGGGAGGGTGGGGGGTTTTCTCACCTGGGGAGGTGGGTTCCAAGATTCCTTCTTGATAACAGGAAAGTCCTCAACTTGCAGTATAACCGTTCGTTTAGGGACCGTTCGGTTACAGCAGCAGGGAAATATGAGCCAGTTGCCAGGCTGGAATGGAATGGAGTAGAATAGAATAGAGTAGAGTAGAGTAGAGTAGAGTAGAGTAGAGTAGAGTAGAGTAGAGTAGAATATGGAATGAAATGGAATGAAATAGAGTAGAGTAGAATAGAATATGGAATGGAATGGAGTAGCGTAGAGTAGAGTAGCGCAGAGTAGAATAGAATAGAATAGAATATGGAATGGAATAGAGTAGAGTAGAGTAGAGTACAATATGGAATGGAATGGAATGGAATGGAGTAGAGTGTAGAGTAGAGTAGAGTAGAGTAGAGTAGAATATGGAATGGAATAGAGTAGAGTAAAGTAGAGTAGAGTAGAGTAGAGTAGAATAGAATATGGAATGGAATGGAGTAGCGTAGAGTAGAGTAGAGTAGAGTAGCGTAGAGTAGAATAGAATAGAATAGAATAGAATAGAATAGAATAGAATAGAATAGAATATGGAATGGAATGGAATAGAGTAGAGTAGAGTAGAGTAGAATAGAATATGGAATGGAATGGAATGGAGTAGCGTAGAGTAGAGTAGCGTAGAGTAGAATAGAATAGAATAGAATATGGAATGGAATAGAGTAGAGTAGAGTAGAGTACAATATGGAATGGAATGGAATGGAGTAGCGTAGAGTGTAGAGTAGAGTAGAGTAGAATAGAATAGAATATGGAATGGAATAGAGTAAAGTAGAGTAGAGTAGAGTAGAATAGAATATGGAATGGAGTAGCGTAGAGTAGAGTAGCGTAGAGTAGAATAGAACAGAATAGAATAGAATAGAATAGAATATGGAATGGAATAGAGTAGAGTAGAGTAGAGTAGAATAGAATATGGAATGGAATGGAGTAGAGTAGAGTGTAGAGTAGAGTAGAGTAGAATAGAATAGAATAGAATAGAATAGAATATGGAATGGAATGGAATAGAGTAGAGTAAAGTAGAGTAGAGTAGAGTAGAGTAGAGTAGAATAGAACATGGAATGGAATGGAGTAGCGTAGAGTAGAATAGAGTATAGAGTAGAGTAGAGTAGAGTAGAGTAGAATATGGAATTGAGTAGTGGAGTAGAGTAGAATAGAATATGGAATGGAGTAGAGTAGAGTAGAATAGAATAGAATAGAATAGAATATGGAATGGAATGGAATGGAATGGAATAGAGTAGAGTAGAGAGTAGAGTAGAATAGAATATGGAATGGAATAGAGTAAATAGAGTAGAGTAGAATAGAATATGGAATAGAAATAGAAATAGAATAGAAGGGGGCAGAGGAGAGAAGAGCTTCAGGTTGGAAGGTGCTGCAGCCACACACAAATACACAAACATGAACACACGCACACCGACCCACAAGCAGAGAAAGCCACGGAAGGAAAGCTGGGAAGTCAATGATTTCTCCACTTCCTTGCAGAAAATCTTTCCTGGATCCATCCAAGTTCTTCTGCTGGTGGCAGAGAAGGAGACCCCCTCTCACCTGGAGAAGTTCCTCGGCTTACAGGTAACTTCTGCCCATCTGCGTCTCTGCCTGAACTTGCATCTCGTTGTGTTGTTGTGCTGTCTAGTCCTCTTCTGTCCCCAGACAGCAGCAGGGCTATAGGCTGTGTGCGGGATTTGTGAGGGTTAACCAGGTTTTTCCAGTGTGGGCAAGCCCCATATTCAGAAGAGGCTATGAGCCGGCAGCCAAAAAAGTTAACACAATCCTGGCTTGTATAAACAGAGGTGTAGAATCAAGATCACGCAAAGTGTTAGTACCACTTTATAAAGCCTTAGTAAGGCCACACCTGGAATACTGCAGCCAATTTTGGGCACCACATCACAAAAAAGATGTTGAGAGTTTGGAAGAAGTGCAGAAAAAGAACAACAAAGATGATCCAAGGCCTGGAGACTAAAACATATAAAGAACAGTGGCAGGAATTGGGTATGGCTAGTTCTAGAGAAAAGAAGGACTAGGGGGAACATGATAGTAGTCTTCCAGTATTTGAGGGGCTACCACAAAGAAGAGGAGGGGGGTTCAACCTATTCCCCAAAGCACCTGAAGGCAGGCAAGAAACAATGGACGGCCATTAATCAAGGAGAGAAGCAACCTGGAACTAAGGAGAAACTTCCTGACAGTGAGAACAATTAACCAGTGGAACTGCTTCCCACCAGAACTTGTGGGTGCTTCATCACTGGAGGCTTTTAAAAAGAGACTAGGCAGCCACTTGTCTGAAATGGTACAGGGTCTCCTGCTTGAGCAGGGGGTTGGACTAGAAGACCTCCAAGGTCCCTTCCAACTCTTATTATTCCATATTCTGTATATCTGTGTCTGGACTTCAACTCCCAGAATCCCCCCAGCTAGCCGCAGCATCCAGTTTTGGTCACCGCATTACAAAAAAGAGGTTGAAACTTTGGGGGGGAAAAAGTGCAAAGAAGAGCAACTGAGATGATTAAAGGACCGGAGTCTAAAACCATACGAAGAACGGCTGCAGGATTTGGGAGCGGCCAGTCGAGAGAAAAGAAGGGCTGGGGGGGGGGGGGACACGATAGCAGTCTCCCAGAGGGACCAGTGGTTTTGCTTAATGCTCACTTTGCCCTCTTAACAGCTGCAGTGTTTGCACTTAACTGTTGTGAGTCCGTGCCGGCCAGTGGACCCGGCAGCTGAGTCCGGGGAATCAGAGGAGGAGGAGGAGGAGGAGGAGGAGGAGGTCCTGGAGAGCCATCAGAGTCGGAGGAAGGCTCTGATGAGCTGCAGGACTTACAATCTGATGGAGAGCCTGGCCCCTCCACTCGTGCTCAGGCTGAGATCCAGCTGTGCGGGGAAGCTGAGTCAGACTCTGAGGACTCACAGCTGGAAGATATCATAGACCAGTGTTTCTCAACCTTGGCAATTTTACGATGTGTGGACTTCAACTCCCAAAATTCTCCAGCTAGCAACACTAGCTGGAGAATTCTGGGAGTTGAAGTCCACACATCGTAAAGTTGCCAAGGTTGAGAAACACTGTCATAGCCGCTCGCCAACCCAGACAGGCAACCAGAGCAGGACAGAGGGAGGCCATGGGGCGACTCCAAGGGAGAGAGGAGAAGGCATTGAGAAGCCACGCCTTGGGGGCTGCGTAATAAAAAGGGAAGGTGTGGGCGGTGCTGGTTGCTGAAGGCAACCGATTGCAAAGGACTCAAGTTTCATGGAATCATGGTCTGTTTGCCTTGCCTGTGAACAATTCTCCATTTGAATCGTGTTCTGTTTGCTTTTGGGACATTTTGCAGGGCTGTACCTAATTAATAATAATAATAATAATAATAGTAAAGTTGGAAGGGACCTTGAAGGTCATCTAGTCCAACCCCCTGCTCAGGCAGGAAACCCTAGACCATTTCAGACAAATGGCTGCCCAGTCTCTTCTTAAAAACTTCCAGTGTTGGAGCGTTCGCCGCTTCTGGAGGCAGGTAGTTCCACTGGTTAATTGTTCTAACTGTCAGGAAGTTTCTCCTTAGTTCTAGGTTGCTTCTCTCCTTGATGAGTTTCCACCCGTTGCTTCTTGTCCTGCCTTCTGGCGCTTTGGAGAATAGCTTGACTCCCTCTTCTTTATGGCAGCCCCTGAGATATTGGAACACTGCTATCATGTCCCCCCTCGTCCTTCTCTTCATCAAACTAATAAAAGGGGTTTGTTTTTCCTGCATTTCCAGTCTACTTGTTAAAAGAGGGGTTGGTCCTTGTGAGTTAACAAGGGCTCACATAGGCTGGGATAGAACCCTTACGACCGCCGCATCTGTTTAACAACCGTGGCAAAACATAGTGTAAAACGGTGTCGGTCACCTGACCGACCCGTTTTACAACGGTTGGAATGTACGACCATAATCGCAGGAAACTTCCTGACAGTTAGAACCATTAACCAGTGGAACAACCTGCCTCCAGAAGCGGTGAATGCTCCAACACTGGAAGTTTTTAAGAAGAGACTGGACAGCCATTTGTCTGGAATGGTGCAGGGTTTCCTGCCTGAGCAGGGGGTTGGACTAGATGACCTCCAAGGTCCCTTCCAACTTTATTATTATTACTATTATTTTGCAGGATAGCAGCCGTGATGGGGAACCGAGTTGACTTTCGCTCAAAAACTGTGTTCAGAAATGATGGATAGAGAGGCAGGGAAGTGTGATGTTCTACCTAAACAAGCAACAATTAAGCCATTTTTCAAAAACTCTTGACACAGACCCATTTCTAACCAGGTCTGGAGGTAATCCAATTATTAGATTAAGGCTGAGCCTTTCCCCCCCCACCCCCCCATGGCAGGACCACGGGTGGCCTTTGACTGACAGGCTGCGGAGTCCAATTGCGTTCTCTTTTTTTTAAATTCAGTTTTCATTAACATAGAATGAATAATGGCCCTTCCCGATCAAATACAGTTAAATGGATTACTCTTTCACATTAAAAGGAAGAATTTGGTGCTTTGTTTTTTGGGCTCAGCTAGGGAGCAGCACAAACTCAGCGTTTCTCAATTTTGGCCATTTGAAGACGTCTGGGACTTCAAGTCCCAGAATTCCCCAGAACAAGGGGAATTGTGGGTGCTCCATCGCTGGAGGATTTTAAGAAGAGACTGGACAGCCATTTGTCTGGCATGGTATAGGGGTTGGACTAGAAGACCTCTAAGGTCCCTTCCAACTTTGTTATTCTATTGCAGGGGTCTTCAAACTTGGCCCTTTTATGACTGGTGGACTTCAACTCCCAGAATTCCTCAGCCAGGCATAAAAGGGCCAAGTTTGAAGACCCCTGGTTTATTGTCTCCTAGAGTTATGGATGCTCCATCACTGGAGGTTTTTAAGAAGAGATTAGACAGCCATTTGTCCAGAATGTTATAGGGTCTCTTGCCTGACTAGGGCATTGGACTAGAAGATCTCCAAGGTCCCCTCCAGCCCTAGGATTCTATTAGTCAGAGAGAGATAAAATACACAATACACACATACACACACACACACACACACACGGATGGAGAGATGGATGGATGGATGGAAAGATGGATGGATGGAGAGATGGATGGATGGATGGAAAGATGGATGGATGGAGAGATGGATGGATGGATGGAAAGATGGATGGATGGAGAGATGGATGGATGGATGGATGGATGGATGGATGGATGGATGGATGGATGGAGAGTTGGATGGATGGATGGATGGATGGATGGAGAGATGGGTGGGTGGGTGGATGAATGAAGAGATGGGTGGATGGATAGATGGAGAGATGGATGGATGGAGAGATAGATGGAGAGATGGATGGAGAGATGGATGGATGGAGAGATAGATGGAGAGATGGATGGAGAGATGGATGGAGAGATAGATGGAGAGATGGATGGAGGGAGAGATGGAGGGAGAGATGGAGGGAGGGAGGGATGGAAGGAACAGCTTGCCTTCAGAAGTTGTGGGTGCTCCAACAATGGAGATTTTTAAGAAGGGACTGGATAGCCATTTGTCAGAAATGGTACAGGTTCTCTTGCTTGAGCAGGGTGTTGGTCTAGAAGACCTCCAAGGTCCCTTCCAATGCTGTTATTCTGTTAACCAATCAATCAATCAAATGGATGGTATATGGAGCCCTGCTAGAACAGAGGGCTGGTCTAGAAGACCTCCAAGGTCCCTTCCAATGCTGTTATTCTGTTAACCAATCAATCAATCAATCAATCAATCAAATGGATGGTATATGGAGCCCTGCTAGAACAGAGGGCTGGGCTAGAAGACCTCCAAGGTCCCTTCCAATTCTGTTATTCTGTTATTAAGAACCCTCTGAAAGGCAGCATGCCCCAAATCTTCTCTGCCCCAGCCTGACCCTCCCCGCTCCCCAATTATACAACCTGAGTGGGACAAGCTGGCATGAAAATTCTCCCTCCGGGGCCGAACGGGTGAGGTGGGAACCGAGTTCCGATCCTGCCAGTCTCTCTTCTCTCCCCAGCCATTAATGACGCCAACCCTGTTGGTTCGGAGCAGCCTTAATGGACTGCCGGCTCCTGCTGGCTACGTCAGCCGGAGATTAAGATAATAACTCAGCCTTGAAAGGGTTTCTGTCCCTTCATTAATGCCGCCGGCTTTAATTAATGCAACGTGAAATATTAATGGCTTTGATAAACTGCCGCTGGCCTGGGTGATTAAAAGGCCCTCTTTCCCAAGACGGGGTGAGGAAAAGCTCCTTCTGGGGTGCCTGATGAATGGCAAATGGGAAAGGGAGTCAGAGGCCCACCCCTCACTGCCCTGCCTGGTTCAGAAGAAGTGGGGTGCAAGGGGGTCCCCCAGCATCAGTTAGACTGAAATGCAGGGGGTTCAGAAAGTAGTAACAGCTGTGTTATATACCCCTTCACAGGGCTTTCCAGCCCTCTCTAAGCGGGTTACAGAGTCAGCCTCTTCCCCCTCCCCCCCAAACAATCTGGGTCCTCCTTTTACCCACCTTGGCAGGATGGGAGGCTGAGTCNGTGGGGTGCAAGGGGGTCCCCCAGCATCAGTTAGACTGAAATGCAGGGGGTTCAGAAAGTAGTAACAGCTGTGTTATATACCCCTTCACAGGGCTTTCCAGCCCTCTCTAAGCGGGTTACAGAGTCAGCCTCTTCCCCCTCCCCCCCAAACAATCTGGGTCCTCCTTTTACCCACCTTGGCAGGATGGGAGGCTGAGTCCACCTTAAGCTGGTCAGGATTGAACTCCAGGCTGTGGGCAGAGTCAGCCTGGAATACGCCTTTCTAACCACTACACCACCATGACAGGTAGGTAGGTAGGTAGGTAGACAGATAAGATAGATAGATAGATAGATAGATTAGATAGATAGATAGATAGATAGATAGATAGATAGATAGATAGATAGATAGATAGATAGATAGATAGATAGATAGATAGATAGATAGATAGATAGATGGGAGGGTGGATGGATGGATGGATGGATGGATGGATGGATGGATGGATGGATGATGTAGCTATAGACAGACAGATAGATGGATGAGAGGGTGGATGGATAGATGGATGATGTAGATATAGATAGATAGACAGACAGACAGATAGATGGATGAGAGGGTGGATGGATGGATGATGTAGCTATGGATAGATAGATATAGATATGGATGGATGGATGGATGGATGGATAGATAGATAGATAGATAGATAGATGATAGATAGATAGATAGATAGATAGATAGATAGATAGATAGATAGATAGATATAGACAGAGAGATAGATAGATGATAGGTAGATAGATGAGAGATATAGACAGACAGACAGACAGACAGACAGACAGACAGACAGACAGACAGACAGACAGACAGACAGACAAACGAGATAGATGAGAGATATAGATAGGTAGGGATTGATGACAGAGAGAGAGAGAGAGAGTTGTTGGCCCTTCTTTGAATTAAACCGTATCAGAAATGTTTCTCCAAGCTGAGGTTGACCGTCATCCCGTGTCTTGCCTGCAGGTGGAGCCAGTGACCTCTCTGAAAGCTTTGAGCCGCCACGTGGACCCCGGCCAGCTGACCCCGGCTTTTGACGGCCCCTTCCCCTACAACCACGGGGAATGGGTGCAGTTCTTCCAGGTACCCTCTTCTCCCGCCCTTATCCACTTGGGGAGGGGTCTTGGGCCACAAACCGGCTTCTTAGGCCTCCACGGCAGGGGAGTCCATGCGGGGGGCGTCCAAAAAGTCAAGATGGCAACTGCTGTGGTGTGATTGAGGTTCCATCTTGGTTTTAATTTAATTTAATTTAATTTAATT
>NW_015390566.1:19688-22357 GCF_001527695.2 Protobothrops mucrosquamatus | reverse complement strand
TGCCTAAGGCAGGACTAGAACTCTCCGTCTCCTGGTGATTGGCCCAAAGTCACCCAGGCGGCTTTCATGCCTAAGGCGGGACTAGAACTCACCGTCTCCTGGCGATTGGCCCAAAGTCACCCAGCTGTCTTTTGTGCCTAAGGGAGGACTAGAACTCACCGTCCCCTGGTGATGGGCCCAGAGTCATTCAGCCGGCTTTCCTGCGTAAGCTGGAACTAGAACTCACCGCCTCCCTGCAATTAACTGCAAGTCACCTAGCCAGCCTTCATAGCTAAGGCAGGACTAGAACTCGCCGTGTCCTGGGAACTGGTCCAAAGGCACCCAGCTGGCTTTCTAGCCCGGTGTCTTAACCACTAGGCCCAAACGGTCCCTACTGGGGAACGTGCTGTGAATAACGCTGAAGGGGGGGGGGCGAAGAGCTTGTAGCAGGTAGAAAACTCTGGTCAAGGTGAGCACAAATGTGTGTCAGGAGGACACACGCACACAGCTGCTCGGAGACTGGCGTCTCTGGGTCGGAGACCTCCTGCCTTCTCCCCATCTTTAATTGGGGGCATGCAGGCTTTTTTTGCACGGCTGCCCCCCGCTTTATCACCCTAGTGACCCCCCCTTTTGTCCAGACGCCACCTTGCAAGACCAGCCGACCAATCTGTAGACCCGCAACCTTCATTGTGACCAAAGGTCTTTGGGTGATTTCCTTCTCCTAGAAAGTCCACCATTTCGTCAGTGGTCTCAAAAAGGCCTCTGAGCTGCTGCGGACCACCACCCAGGAGCTGGAGAAAGAAGAGGCTCTGGAGACCTTGCAGGTAAAGGTGTGGAGGGGGGGTCTACTGGAAGTGGGGTCTGAGGTCACGCGCCGGCCAGGCCGTGTGGTCTGCTTCTTTCCCTGGCTCTGAAGGACCGGATTGGTCTCGGTGGGGTCCTGGGTGCTCTCTGGGCTGGGCTGTTGTCTTGGGAGACGTTTCATGGTCCAGACTAGGGAACATCACCAGTGGTTCAGGGGGAGGAGGAGGAGGAGGAGGAGGAGGAGGAGGAGGAAAAAAGGAGGAAGGAGGAGGACTCTGGGGTCCTTGGTGTGCTCTGAGGTTGTATGTTTTCTTGGAGACGTTTCATGACCCAAACTAGGGAACATCATCAGTGGTTCAGGAGAAAGAGGAGGAGGTGGAGGAGGAGGAGAGGAAGGAGGAGGAGGACGAGGAGAAAAGAGGAGAAGGAGGAGAAAGGGAGGAAGAGGAGGAGGATGACTGTGGGGTCCTTGGTGCTCTCTGAGCTTGGATGTTTTCTTGGAGACGTTTCATGACCCAACTAGGGAACATCCTCAGTGCTAGAAAGGAGGGGTGTTTGTGGAGAGGAGGAGGAGGAGGAGGAGGAGGAGGAGAAAAAGGAGGGGGAGGAGAAAAAAGAAGGAGTGGAAGGAGGAGGAGGACTGTGGGGTCCTTGGTGCTCTCTGAGCTTGGATGTTTTCTTGGAGACGTTTCATGACCCAACTAGGGAACATCATCAGTGCTAGAAAGGAGGGTGGTTTGTGGACAGGAGGAGGAGGAGGAGGAGGAGGAGGAGGAGAACTGTGGGCTCCTTGATGCTCTCAGAGCTTGTTGGTTTTCTCGTAGGCGTTTCATTATCCAACGCTCAGCCCTGATGCTGTTCCCTAGTTGGGTCATGAGACGTCTGCAAGAAAACCACCCAGCTCAGAGGGCACCGAGGCAGCCACACTTCGCCCCCCAGCTACAAATGTCCTTTTCTACTGCAAAGGAGGCATGTGGGAGCTGGGGAGGGGGTGGCAAGCAGGCCCAAGGACAGCGGGACAACCGAAAGTGGAGCCAGGGTGCCTCAGAAGGGGGGGGGAGGCCCAGGCAGGCTACTCGGGAGATGGAAAAGTGGCCCTGGGCTTGCACTAGGCCTCCCAGTGTGCCCCCCACCCCCTTGGGCACCCCAATCCCCGCTTAACAACCTGTGCGGTCACTTAATGACCGCCACAGGGAGAGCAGGGATTGGCCTCTTTGAGCGAGGCAAACCCACGCGGGCATCGCTTAACGGCCACCGCCATTTCTGACCATCGTGGTCATAAACCAAGGACCGCCTGGCTGACCGGTGGGCTTGTCCCCCCAGGCGGTGGAGCGCCAGGTGAGCAGGCACCGACAGCTCATGCAGGAGGTTCTGCGCAATGCCCAGCTGGTGAGCCTGCAGAGGGAAGGAGGCGCCACCCTGGCCCGGCTGCGGAAGGAGGCGGCCCGACTCGGCTTCAGTCCTGACGTCCGGTAGGGAAGCAAAATCCTCGGGGCGCCTCTGAGGGGGAGGAGGAGGAGGAGGAGGAGGAAGAGGAGGAGGAGGAAGGGAGGAGGAGGAGGAGGAGGAGGAGGAGAAAAAAAAGGAGTGGAATGAGGAGGAGGAGGATATGGGGTCCTTGGTGCCCTCTGAGCTGGGTTGTTTTCTTGGAGACGTTTCATGACCCAACTAGGGAACATCATCAGTGCTAGAAGGGAGTTGGGTTGCAGGGAGGAGGAGGAGGAGGAGGAGGGATAGGAGAAAGGTTGTGGGGGTCCTTGGTGGTCTGTGATCTTGGTTGTTTTCTTGCAAACCTTTCATTACCCAACTAGAGAACATCATCAGTGCTAGAAGGGAGTGAGATTAGTGGAGGAGGAGGAGGAGGAGGAGGAGGAGGAGGAGGAGGG
>NW_015390566.1:9755-18359 GCF_001527695.2 Protobothrops mucrosquamatus | reverse complement strand
CTATCTATCTATCTATCTATCTATCTATCTATCTATCTATCTATCTATCTATCTATCTATATTATCTATCTATATTATATATATTTTTTGTTTTCTGTTGCTTCTTCCTGCAGGTCAGTTTGTGGATTGAGGAAGAAGGAGAAGCCGAGCTGAGCCTGGTGGGACTGGCGGAGGGCAGCCTGGAGAACACGAAGGACTCCTACCGGCGGTTTAAGGGCTTCTTCAAAGAAGCCACGGTAAGCTAGGATGGATAGAATAGAGCTGGAAGGGACCTTGGAGGTCTTCTAGTCCAGCCCCCTGTTCTCGCTGGAGACCCAATACCATTTCAGACAAATGGCTGTCCAGTCTCTTTTTAAAAGCCTCCAGGGATGGAGCACCCACCACTTCTGGAGGCAACTTCTGCTCCATTGGTTAATTGTCCTCACTGTTAGGAAGTTTCTCCTTAGTTCCAGGTTGCTTCTCTCCTTGAGTAGAGTGGAATGGAATGGAATTCAGAATAGAATAGAATAGAATAGAATATGACCTTGGAGGTCTTCTAGTCCAGCCCACTGCTGAAGCAGGAGACCCTATGCCACAAGTCCCTTGTTAAAAAACCTCCAGTGATGGAGCACCCACGATTTCTGGTGGCAAGCTGTTCCACTGGTTAATTGTCCTCCCTGTCAGGAAGTTTCTGCTTAATTCCAGGTTGCTTCTCTCTTTGATCAGTTTCCAACCGTTGTTTCTCGTCCTTCCCTCTGGTTCTCTGGTGAATAATGTGACCCCCTCCTCTTCTTTGTGGCAGACCCTCAAATACTGGAACGCTGCTATTTATTTATTTATTTATTTATTATTTGGATTTATATCCCGCCCTTCTCCTCGTAGGACTCAGGGCGGCTGACAATCAATTAAAATACATAAATAACAATACAAATTTAAAATTAATTAAAAAAAGATATTTAAATATTGTCCGATTAAAATATAATTAAATAATTATCATGTCTCCCCTATTTCTTCTCTTCTTTAGACCAGCCAAACCCAAATGTCTGCAGCCGTTCTTCGTATATTTTAGTCTCCAGGCCTTGGATCATCCTAGTTGCTCTCCTCTGGATTTTTTCCAAACTCTCAACATCTTTTTTGTGATGTGGTGACCAAAACTGCAGGGCTGGTCAAACCCGGCACGGCGGGACATCCAACTATCTCTATCCTAAGTCTTCAGTGGTTGTAACTGCCACCCTCCATAGGAGGTGAATAAAGGCAGGAGAGTTGCAGTCTTCCCTGTATTTCAAGTTCCGAGATTTTTCTGGAAATGTTCAGGGAGGCTGTTGAGAATTGTGTCCTGAGTTTGCTTAGAATCATAGTGTCGTAGGGACCTTGGAGGTCTTCTAGTCCAACCCCCTTCTACCAGTGGTCTTCAAACTTGGCAACTTTTTTTTAATAACTTTTTATCAATTTTCCAATGTTACAATTATATCTTTGAAAAGCAACGTGGTGTCTGAGTAACAATAATTCCATTACATACAGGTATTATTAATACAAATCTCCAACTATTACAGCCAATATTACCTCTTTTTTCCCTTAATACATATTGTCTCTTGTTTAAATTAATATACTTCCTGTTCTATCCATCAGCTACTTAATAGCTTTCTTACATTTATCAATAATTTTATATGTCTTATTTATTTTAACATTCCATCTTTTGGACCATCAATAACCTTAATGAATTTTCCCAGCTTTAATTTTGCGTTGATATTTAAATTAAACGTTTCATATTTATCATTTCCAAATTTTTTAAATGACCCCAATTCCCTTTGTCACAATTCCCCCCAACATTTGGTATTCCGAATATATATCTTATCTATCTTACTTCTGTATCAACAAATTAGTAATACAAAATAATATTCTTATTTTCATTATAATTTCCAAATATTATAAATTCAATAACCAAAATTTCTCCCATTTCAGCATCCTTCCTTATATTGAGTTGTTTATAAAGGTTAGATAAAGATGATTAAGATATATATATGTTAAGAGTGATGTAACATAATTAACATGTTTTGATGTAGTGATAAGAATAAAAATTATAAGCCCAAACTTGGCAACTTTAAGACTTGTGGACTTCAACTCCCAGAATTCCTCAGCCAGCCCTCAGGGCTGGCTGAGGAATTCTGGGAGTTGAAGTCCACGAGTTTTAAAGTTGCTAAGTTTGGATACCCCTGCCTTATATCAAACGATTATCCAATCACGTGATCCACTTTTGTGACCTTCAGCAAAGTCAACAGGAGAAGTTGTATTCACTTAACAACAACTTGGGCAAGAAAGTTGTAAAACGGGACAGGGCTCACTTGAAAACCACCTTGACTGCAAGATCATAAAATCGAGGACTACCTATATCTTAACTTCATTTTTTAACCTGGATTTTCCCGTTTCCATTTTTCATTTCCGTAACGAGTTCTTCTGAAGCGTTTTTTGCCCCCGGCTTTAATTTCACCCCTTTTCTTTGGCTAACCGGATAGCTTGTTCCGAAAGTCACTTTTTAATTTGAGGAATATATATATATATATATATACATATATATATATATATATATATATTCCCCCTGTCTGGTCTGCAAAGTCTCTTATCTCTTCCTGCAGGGCTTCAGTTCTCCTGCCCAGAACTAAGTGGGGGCTGACTCTGTTCCTTCGCTGATCTAAATTCTTCCCGAAGTGCTTCCAACGTGCCTAGAAATCTTCATTTTTTCTTCTAACTTCTCTATACTTGATTCTAATAGTTCACAGTCCTCTTCACAATTAGCACCTGGAAATGTCCTGGTTAATTGGGTTGCATTACTCCAAGTCTGGAGTCAACGTGACGTTCAAATGGTCCATCCAGCGATGTCCAGGTGTAGGATCTCCATTTAATAATTTCTTCCACCTCCCCCCCACACACACACACATTCACAGTCCCAAAGTCACCAAGAAAAGTCTCAAACATCTGCAAGAAAACCCCCCCAAGTTCAGACAGCACCAGGAACCTCGGAGTTCAATCTTGACCTAGAAATATTTTCTTCTGTTGGACTTTAGAATAGAATAGAATAGAATAGAATAGAATAGAATAGAATAGAATAGAATAGAAATAACAGATGATAGAATAGAATGGAATATGGAATATGGAATATAATATGGAATAGAATAGAATAGAATAGAATAGAATAGAATAGAATAGAATAGAAATAACAGATGATAGAATAGAATGGAATATGGAATATGGAATATAATATGGAATAGAATAGAATAGGATAGGATAGGATAGAATAGAATAGAATAGAATAGAATAGAATAGAATAGAACACAGATTGTAGAACAGAATAGAATATAGAATAGAATAGAATAGAATAGAATAGAATAGAATATAGAATAGAATAGAATAGAATAGAATAGAATAGAATATGGAATAGAATATGGAATGGAATAGAATAGAATAGAATAGAATAGAATAGAATAGAATAGAACTGGAAGGGATCTTTGAGGTCATCTAGTCCAACCCCCTGCTCAGGCAGGAGACCCTGTACTATTTCAGACGAGTGGCTGTCCAGTCTCTTCTTAAAAACTTCCAGTGTTGGAGCATTCACCGCTTCTGGAGGCAGGTTGTTCCACTGGTTAATTGTTCTCACTGTCAGGAAGTTTCTCCTTAGTTCTAGGTTGCTTCTCTCCTTGATTAGTTTCCATCCGTTGCTTCTTCAGGTGCTTTGGAGAATAGCTTGACTCCCTCTTCTTTGGTGCAGCCCCCCAAATATTGGAACACTGCTGTTCTGTCACCCCTAGCTATATCCAAATATAGCTATATTGCACATCCCACCATTCTGACCAGGGGATAGACCAATTAGTGCTAATCAATCAGTCAGTCAATCAATCAGAATAGAGCTGGAAGGAGCCTTACAGGTCTTCTAAGCCAACCTCTTGTTCAAGCAGGAGACCATATACCGTTTCAGATAGGTGGCTGTCCAGTCTCTTCTTGAAAACTTCCAGTGTTGGAGCATTCACCACTTCTGGAGGCAGGTAGTTCCACTGGTTAATTGTTCTCACTGTCAGGAAGTTTCTCTTTAATTCCAGGTTGCTTCTCTCCTTGATCAGTTTTCATCTGTTGCTTCTTGTCCTGCCTTCAGGCACTTTGGAGAATAGCTTGACTCCCTCTTCTTTGAGGCAGCCCCTCAAATATTGGAGTACTGCTATCATGTCACCTCCTGGTCTTTCTTTGGACTAGACCAGGGTTAGGCAACCTCGGCTCTTCTATGACTGGTGGACTTCAACTCCCAGAATTCCTGAGCCAGCCATGCTGAGGGGAAAGGGAGAGGTTTCCAAGCTGAGCCATGCTGGCTCAGGAATTCTGGGAGTTGAAGTCCACGAGTCATAAAAGAGCCGAGGTTGCCTACCCCTGGACTAGACAGACCCAATTCCTGCAGCCATTCTTCACAGGTTTCAGCCTCCAGCCCCCCAAATCATCTTTGTTGCAATGGCTAACGCTGAGTGGCCTCCTTTCTCCCACAGGTTCACTACAACCGAGGCCTCTCTTTATCCAAGGAAGCTGCCAAGATCCAGGGCTTCGGGTTTCCTGAGATGGCCTCCTTCGAGGCAGCCAAGGGCGCCTTCCAAGCTCGCCTGACCATGTTCTACATGGACATGGAGATGAAAGGGGCAGAGCTGGAAGCATTCCTGGACCTCTACAGGTTCTGTGAGAAGGTGAGCGGAGGAAAGGCCTCCCTAAAGTGGAAGGGAAGAGATGGAAAGACTGGGGAGCTCCACGGATCCGGAGAAATCGTCCACGAAGTTGTCTCTGGAGATCATCCAGGTCACCGTTGTCCCCAGAGGTGCTTTGTCCACAAGGCAAGTTGACTTCCATGGTTCTTTCTCCGGAAACGTTTGGCTTCTCATCCGAGAAGAACGGAACTGAAGGAGCTTCTTGGATGAGAAGCGAAACGTCTCCCAAGAAAAAGCAAGGAAGTCCTTGGAAAAAGCACCTTTGGGTCAATGAAGTTGCACTGGTAGAAACAGCTGCCGGAACAATTACTTAAGCACACTTTGTTGTTGTTGTTAGTTGCGAAGCCATGTCCGATCCATCGTGACCCCATGGACCACGTTCCTCCAGGCCTTCCTGTCCTCCACCATCTTCTGGAGTCCATTGAAGCTCACGCCTGCTGCTTCAGGGACTCCATCCAGCCCCCTCCTTCTCTGTCGTCCCCTTCTTCTCTTGCCCTCCATCTTTCCCAGTATGAGGCTCTTCTCCAGGGAGTCCTTCCTTCTCATTAGGTGGCCAAAGGACTTGAGTTTCCACTTCAGGATCTGGCCTTCTAAAGAGCAGTCGGGGTTGATCTCCTCCAGGACTGACCGGTTGGATCGCCTTGCAGTCCAGGGGACTCGCAGGAGTCTTCTCCAGCACCAGAGTTCAGAGGCCTCCATTCTTTGGCGCTCAGCCTTCCTTATGGTCCAACTAAGCACGCTGGGGAGCAGGAAATTAAGGATTAAGGTCTCTTCACCTGCAAAGGTTGTCCACTATGGACTGTGTCTACTAGTTTCCTGGTTGAGGACACGGTTGATATTGGCAGAAGGGATCTAGTGTCTCTTCCCACCCATGTTTAGCACCCCAACTTGATTCACAAACACGCACGGATAGGAAGAACGGCGAAGAACGGTTTTGAATGGTTAAGGCCAGGGGTAGGCAACCTTGGCTCTTTGATGACTGGTGGACTTCAACTCCCAGAATTCCTGAGCCAGCCCTGCTGAGGGGAAAGGGAGAGGCTTCCGAGCTGAGCCGTGCTGGCTGAGGAATTCTGGGAGTTGAAGTCCACCAGTCATGAGGGGGCCGTAGTTCCCCCATGCTGGCTGAGGAATTCTGGGAGTTGAAGTCCACAAGCTATGAGGGGGCCATAGTTCCCCCATGCTGGCTCAGGAATTCTGGGAGTTGAAGTCCACGAGTCATGAGGGGGCCATAGTTCCCCCATGCTGGCTGAGGAATTCTGGGAGTTGAAGTCCACGAGTCATAAAAGAGCCCAGGTTGCCCACTCCTGGGCTAAGGGAACTCGGTATGTCTAGCCTGTAAAAGAAAAGGCATCGGGGGGGGTGCAGATGAGAGCAGTGTTCCAATCCTGGAAGGCCTGTCCCAGAGAAGAGGAGGTTCTCCAGAGCACTTGACCGCAGGACAAGAAGCTCCTCAGAGGAAAACCAACCGGGAAATAAGGAGGAATTTCCTGACAGTGAGAACAATTAACCAGCGGAAGGGCTTCCCTCCAGAAGCTGTGGGTGCTCCCATCGCTGGACGTTTTCAAAAAAAGATGATTTGTCTGGGATGCTGTATGGTCTCCTGCCTTGGTCAGGGGGTTAGACTAGAAGACCTCCAAGGTCCCTTCCAGTCCTGTCCTGTCCCATTGCATCTCATCTCATCCCATCCCATCCTATCCAAATCCTCTTCTCTTTTCTTCTCCTCTCCTCTCCTCTCCTCTCCTCTCCTTCCCTCTTCTCTTTCCCTCTTTTCTTCTTTTCTTCTCTTTCTGTCTTTCCTTCTTCTCTTCTCTTTCCCTCTTCTCTTCTTCTCTTCTCTTTCTTTCTTATTTCTCTTTCCTTCTTCTCTTCTCTTACCCTCTTCTCTTTCTCTCTTCTCTTCTCTCCTCTCCTCCTTTCTCTTCTCTACTCCTCTCCTCTCTTTCCCTCTTTCTTCTTTTCTTCTCTTTCTCTCTTTCCTTCTTCTCTTCTTTTTCCCTCTTCTCTTCTTTCTCTTTTCTTTTCCTCCTCCCCTCCCTTCCCTCCCCTCCCTTCCCTTCTCTTCTCTTCTCTTCCCTTCCCTTCCCTTCCATTTTTTCTATTCTATTCTATTCTATTCTATTCTATATTCTCTTCTCTTCTCTTCTCTTCTCTTCTCTTCTCTTCTCTTCTCTTCTCTTCTCTTCTCTTCTCTTCTCTTCTCTTCTCTTCTCTTCTCTTCTCTTCTCTTCTCTTCCATACATGGCTGGCTGGGAAATTCTGGGAGTTGAAGTCCACGAGTCTTAAAGTTGCCCAGGTTGGATACCCTCTACCATCCCAGTCAAATGGCTGTCCAGTCTCTCCTTGAAGACCTCCAGTGATGGAGCACCCACAAGTTCTGAAGGCACGTCGTTCCACTGGTTGACTGTTCTCACTGTGAGGAAATTTCTCCTAAGTTCTAGGTTGCTTAGACAAATACGCCTAAATCGAATGAAGAGGAACAGTGACACTTATCGTTCTCATAGTGTGGAAACTGTTGGACATCTTTGATGGGGTCAGTAACAAATGTTGACCTCTCTCTTTTCAAGGTCACGGAGTTTCACCAGGACTGCAAGCAACATCTGGCCCAGTGGAAGGCCAGGGAGAAGGAACCCAACCTCGCGGAGGTCCAGCAGGACACCGAAGATGCTCTCCGGCGAATGTCCCAGGACTTTTCAGAGGAGAAGTTCCAGCAGATGAAGCTCCAAGCGTCCAGCATGCACAGTGAAAAGGGTCACTTGATTTGGAGCGAAGCCTTGGAACGAAGCGAAGAAGCCAAGCAAATTCTGGAGGGCCTTCTGATCAGGTTCAAGGAGACCAAGGGAATCGCCGCAGGAGACCGTGTGGAGGAGAGAGGCCCTCCAGCTCCTGACTCATCGTTGCCCATCCCAGCTGATGCCCTCAACGCCGGCGAGATATTGGAGATTCTGGAGCCATTCTCCAAAGAAACTACGGACAGAACTGACGGTGTTGACCCTTCCTCTCCGCAGAAGTCCTCGTGCATCAGCTCGGACACCGGGGTGGGAGGCTACAAGAAAGCTCCTCCAGGTGCCATCTTGGAATCTGGTGGGCCTGCCCACAAACATCTGGGCGAGGAGCCCTCAGGAAGGCTTCAGAGGACCTCCTCGGGTTCTCCTCCGTTGCGTCCTTCTTCTGCCTCTTCTCCTAAGGCACAGCCAAGGCCAGGAACCGGTGAGACTCTGCCACCGGCCGGCCAGCCTGGTGCCCCTCTACTGGTGAGAGGTCCACGTCCCCAGAAGAGAGAGAGAGCCCAATACTTCCAGCTCTCCAGACACGGGAGTTTTTCTTCAGAAGATGCCGATTCTCAGAACTCGTCCGAAGGTGCCCTGGACTCCGGTAGCACCTGGTCCATGGAGCTGCAGGGCCCCAAAGCAGGTGGGGCTCAGGAAAAGGGCATCCTCTACCTGGAGAACCACAGTCCAAGCGGTGACTCAAGTCCGGGGAAAGCAGAGACTTGAGGTGCTGAGGTTCTGGATTAACTGTGTAGGCCTTCTTCTGGCCAACCGATCTGGTGCTGAGAACATTCCTGGTCTTGTGGGTGCTCTAATATCCCAGCTGCATTTTGGCCCAAAGGCCACTCGGTTTCTTCACACTGAGAAGAGGGCAAGCCACTAGTATGTCTAGGATGGATGATGTTACCTTGTCAGGGAATCCGACGTCTGCAAGAAAACAAGCAAGCTGAGAAAGCACCAAGGACTCTACAGTCCTCTTCTTCCTCCTCCTCCTCCTCCTCCTCCCTTCTAGCACTGGTGATGTTCCCTAGTTGGGTCATGAAACATCTGCAAAAAAAAACAACAAAGCTCAGAGAGCACCAAGGACCCACACAGTCCTCCTCCTCCTCCTCCTCCTCCTC